>NW_008602591.1:0-2360 GCF_000691845.1 Merops nubicus | reverse complement strand
GTCTGGCCCCAGCCTCTCGCCCCCAGGGGCCCTTTAGCTCTTGCTCAGCACTGCTCAGATCCCCTCTGAGGCTTCTCCTCTCCAGCTCAGCAGCCCCAGGGCTCTCAGCCTGGCCTGGCACAGAGATGCTCCAACCCCTCAGCATCCTTGCAGCTGGACTCTCTCCAGTGGTTCCTGGTCTGTCTGGAACTGGGGAGCCCGAAACTGGACCCACTACTCCAGAGGTGTCCTCACTAGGGCAGAGTAGAGGGGGAGAAGAACCTCGCTTGACCTGCTGGTCACACTCTTCTGAATTCACCCCAGGAGACTATTTGCCTTCTCGGCCACAAGGACCCATTGCTGGCCCATGGTGAACTTGTCCACCAGGACTCCTGTGTCCTCTGTGGAGCTGTTTCCCAGCAGGTCTCCTCTCACCTGTGCTGGTGCAGGGGTTTTTTCCTCCCAGGGGCAGGACCCCGCCCTTGCCCTTGTTGAACTTCATGAGGTTCCTCTCTGCCCAGCTCCCCAGCCTGTCTGGGTTGTGGAGTGGTGCACGGTGATGGGCCATGGGAGCACCCAGCCTGGTTGGGCATCTCCTGGCCTTGGGGGGTGGTTACACACCACACAGAGTGCATCCCTCCCCAGGCTGCTGGCCAGCTGCCCCAGGGCCCCGCCGTGCTGCGAGTGGTACCTCTGCCTTAGGAGCTTCTCCTGTGTTCCCCAGAGGCTGGGTGTGGAGGTCACCTCGGGGCTGTCTCACAGTTGCCCCACAGCTGATTTTTCCAGGCTCCCAACCAGCAGCTCTAGGAGCCTCAACCAGTTGTGAGACCTCAGGGAGCACCAAGATTGGCACGTGGGGGACCCCAGGGCAGCTTTTACTACTCCAAGCAGTGGGGCTGGCGAGACACCCCTGCCTGTGGCGTGCCCCAAAACCTCTGCCTGCCCTGCACCCAGGTACCTGGGGAACCGAGCACCCCGAGGGGCACAGGCTGGGGGGCTGATTTGGGGTGCTGGGAACCCCCCTGCAGCTCCACGGGCTCGCCAGTTTGCCCAAGCAGAGAAAGGTGCTGGGACCAGCTTTGCCCTCCCTCTTCTGGCTCCAAGAGTGGGTGTGGGCAGGGATGCCACCTCCTCACCAGGCTGCTGCCCCCAGCCCCGACGGGGTGGGCAGGGGGGGACCCGGAGGATGCTGAGCGGGTGGGCTGGTGGGGAGCCCTCCCTGCCCCCCCTGCTGTGCTCCCCGGCGTGGGGCTGGGAGGATGGGCCCTGGTTAGGCTGCTGGAAGGCTCTGCCCTGTCCCTGGGGAGGGGGGCAGGTCTGGGGGCAGTTGGACTCGTCTGCAGAGCCAGGGCTAGAGGGAATTGGAATCCTCAGGGGCAGGAAGGCACCGCAGCGCGCTGCCCTGTCCCCGGGGAGGGGAGGAGGTCTGGGGGCAGTTGGACTCATCTGCAGAGCCAGGTCTAGAGGGAATTGGAATCCTCAGGGTCAGAAAGTCCCCGCAGCTCACAGTGAGGAGTGTGACACTGGGTTTGATTTTAGCAGAGTTTAACCTGCTGCTTCCTAGTGAATGTACCAGTCCCTCCCAGCAGCAGGGAGCACAACCCCAACCACTGCCGTGCAGCCAAGGAGCCAGGTCCAGCTCCCCTGGCTGTGTCCAGGGCAGGGGAGCAGCTGCTGGGCCATGCTGGAGCTGGATGATCTACCTGGGCCTTCCCTGCCACCAAGGAACCCATCCCACAGCCTGGGGGTCTGCCTGCCAGGGTGTGCTGCCCAGGAAGGACACACAGACATAGAATCACAGAATGGTTTGGGTGGGAAGGGACCTTGCAAGGCCATCCAGTCCAACCCCCCTGCAGGGAGCAGGGACATCCAACTAGAGCAGGGTGCTCAGAGCCCCGGGCAACCCCCCGGGTGGGATCTGGGGCAGTGAGAAGGTGCACCCATGGCTGCTTCCCCAAGGCCCCATGTTTGTGGTGGGGTGGCCGGGCAGGTCCACGCTGACCCACAGGTGGGTGCTGCAGATGGTTTGTTACCTCTGTAAAACACCACAGTCCCCTCCCTGCCTGCCATGGCCCAGCTGGCAGCAGCACCACTGCCCCCATGGGCACCTGCCTGGCACCCACATCCCACCAGGGAGCTGAGACCCCCAACCCTGCTGCCCTTTGAGCCCAGCCTGGGTGGTGAGCCCAGCCTGGGGGTGAGATTAGTGTGAGTCCAGCCTGGGGATGGGATGAGCCCAGTCTGGAGGTGAGCCCAGCCTGGGGGTGAGCCCAGCCTGGGGGCCCACCTCAGGGTGGGAGCTAATCCCAGCCCGGGGTCTAATCCCACCCTCGGGTCTAATCTAGGGACAATTCCTGAGCCCAGTTTAGGTGCTGAGCCCA
>NW_008602590.1:0-12316 GCF_000691845.1 Merops nubicus | reverse complement strand
GGGGCGAGCAACTGATGTCATTTACATTTACAAAGCTGGAAGTGGGCAGATTCAGGCTGGAGGTGAGGAAGAAGTTCTTCCCCAGGAGAGTGGTGAGACCCTGGAATGGGTTGCCCAGGGAGGTGGTTGAGGCCCCATCCCTGGGGGTCTTTAAGGCCAGGCTGGAGGAGGCTCTGGGCAGCCTGATCTAGTGGGAGGTGTCCCTGCTTATGGCAGAGGGGTTGGAACTGGGGGATCCTTGTGGTCCCTTCCAACCCTGACAGATTCTGATCTCTTTTGGCAGAGGACTTTGGAGCCCTGGTGGCTCGCTGGTTGGACTTGATGATCTTGGAGGTCCCTTCCAACCTAAAGGATTCTATGATCGTGTAATTTCCAGTGTATAAGTACATGGTTTTTTAGTCATACTCCTCATTAATCACATTGATAACTTTCTTTAACACTTTTAGTCTTTGAAACATGTTACTCAGAGAGGTTGGCAGGCTGCTTGTATGTAACGGCGAACTACATGTGGACAAATTTGTTAAGAATGCCAGTGTAAATCGATCCGTTTCAATAAAGTGAATACTGAAATGTACCCATGCAGAAATTGATTTTGTTTGCAAGAATAAGTATAAATAAGTAATAAGTAGACAATATAAATAAATAATGAACAGAGTTGGCACACAGAAAACTATAAGACCACAGGTTCAGATTAAAGTTAATATCCCAGTATCCTAATTTTAAAAGACAAATGAAATAGTTAGGGAAAAGCAAGTACAGGGCAAGCACAGGTTTTACTTTCTCTAATGCTTTCCTGTCCTCAGCCGTTTTCAGTTTGTGGAATTTCTTGAATGTAGCTTTTCTATTTAATAACCAAGTACTTGCATCACATTTCTAAGTACCTGTATAGTTGTCTGCTTGAGTCTTGTTGTGGTTTGAGGCTTGGAATGGGGGCGTGACCTTCCAGCAACTGGGAGGACCCCGGGTGGGGGTGAACCATTGTATTCCCTCCCCTTCCCACACACACTCTGATAAGAGGCAGGGAGTGGGTTCTAATTTCACTCCTGCCTTGGAGCTCGGAGAGGAAAGTTGTCCTTTCACTCCGTGGGACACTGGAACCATTTCTGAGGGTTTTGTAAATTTTACTTTTTGTATTTTTCCCCTAATCTTTGTATATATTATTTTCCTTACCTCCCTTTTTCGTTTTCTGTTCCTTGTTGAACAATATACTTCATTTTTTTTTTTCCAAAGTGTCTCTCTCTCTCTCTCTCAGGGGGGGAGAGGCGAGTACATAGTTCTGTTCCGTGTGGGTCCTGCCCTGAACCCCTTTTTACACGGAACCAGGACAAGTCTATATTAATTTTCTGAATATAAAACATCCTCTGGCAAAAAGTTCAAAAGATATACAACCCCACTGCATGATCAACCACCTCCTTTTGTCTTAAACTAGATTCATACCAGCTTTATTCATTAGCTCATCCAGTCTCTCCACAACTTGCTCTCCCTCTAGCCTCTCCACAACTATCTCCAGATAGTTATGATTTTGTAGAGCTTTACCATATGCCCATCCAGCCATGTCTCTTTCAGCTGAAAATCATTTGGTTTAATCATTACTCATGCTGAAGCTATTCTGTATCTTTGATCATCCTTGTTGCTCTTTGAGTCTTTATGATTTCTACTACAGGGCTATACTCTGCTGTAGCGAGATGACAAAAATATCACAGTACTCTAGGAGAAGATTTAGTGTGTAATTACAAAGTGGCTTAACATTTAATTAACATCTGCTCTTTATTCCGTTTGTAATAATTCTGAAAATTCCTTTTTGTCCACTGATGAATGGTAAGCCAATGTTTTGACTACTGTTTGGCCATTTATCACAGTGCCAGCTCACTGGTGAGTGGTAATGGCAAAGCTGCAGAATGCCACTTCACACATGGTTAGGATTATTTTTCCTCATGTGCATCATGTTGTATATATGTAGGACAAATGTCAACAGCCCCTTCATTACATACTCACTTAGACTTCTAAGGTCTTTTAGTTGTCTTCAAATGCTCTAGTAAATAATTTGAAAACTGTCTTGCTCACTGATAACATAATTTTCTAAATAATTTATAAATATGTTGATGAGCACATCTGCACAGCTGGAGCTACAGTGGTAACCTCCCTCTCATAAGAAAAATATATTCTTTTTTGGTTATCTTTTAACCAGTGATTTATCAGTGGGGTTTTCCCTCTTAATCTATGACTGTTTAGTTACCTTAAAAGCCTTTGGACAAACAGAGGTAAACTATCAGCCAGATCATCTTTAGCTACATATTTGCTGATTCCTTTGAAGGTCTTCAAGAGGTTTGCAGTGCAGGACTTCCCTTTATAAAGCTATACTGAAGGTTCCGAAAGGATTGTATTTATCCAGGTTTCTACCCTCAAATAATTTAATACAAACTAAGATTCTGATCCCATAGGTACTTAAATGTTTAAGTATTTTGTTTACCTGAGTCACCTATTCAGCAGTATGCAGCTATTTAAATGAGTGAAGTGACATGGGTGCTACATCTTTTTCAAGAATGTCCTGTGCTCTAAAATGAACAGGGGATCTGAATCTTTCTCCTCTACACTAAATATTGAGGCAAAAATGAATTAAAAAAAAAAAAAAAAACAACTAATTTAACACAAGTGCATCATACTGTAATAATGCTGCATTACAATAAGTCACTTCTAATAACTAAGATTCTGTTAGAGGAAGAAATTGAAAGAAGCTCTCATATGAAACTGATACTTAGACTGGAGGACTGTAGGTAGAGTATGGTACTTGGCAAGAGAGGTTTTGCACATCCTTTGGTCTCTCTCTGAATTCAGAAAGCCAACAGCTGGGAAACATTGTGTCAGAACCACACCCGTCAGATTAAAGCAAGAAAAGGTTATTTTGTCTGAGACAATAAATATATGACAAAATGAAATGAAAAATAGACTGCAAATAAAGGCAATACTAAAAATAAAATACAGTACAAGAACCATAAGCCATTCTTAGCCTAATTTTTTCTTGGCAATTTTGCAGAGAAGTGGAAGTGGTTGGATCAGTACTCCTCACACAGCTCAAGGCTCCAGGAAACAATAAAATAGTAAGGTATTTATAAGCTCTGCTTTAATTCCAATAGAAGCGAAGATTCTCAAAGCTCGTAACAGCCTTTCATTACGTGTAATGGTTATGAATATGCTTTGAATCTGATAAAGTCTTCAGAGTAATTACAGACTATCAATTTTTATGTATAGGAGAAAAGCAATAACAGAAGTTTGTAATACAGCAAACATAAGAGGAAAGAAAATACAAATTTGGAAATACCAAAAAAGATGTAGTCAGGGTGAAGGGGAAGACAGGAACACGAGACTTTAGAAAAGACTGTCACAGATATTTATTTGGAAGAGAAAAAAATAATAGTCATTAGCAAGATCTTACAAGATGGAAGGAAAGAAAAAGAAAACTTTTCCCCTCCTTACAATTCTTACTAGCTCAAAGCATGTCCTCTTCTCAGTGGCTGACTCAAAATCGTACCCCAGCAACTTATAAATGAAGGTCAAGGCCAAGATGAACATAACCACAAAGGTTTATCATTTAGTCACGCCTGAAGAACCCTGTAATTTGTCCTAATCCCAGACATTTTAACAGGTCTTTTCTAAGTATTACCCCATTTGTTCATAAATAGATAGATGTTCAGCATAGACTACTTGAAGGAAACATATTTACTCTGGAGATAAAGAAAAAAAGACTGATATCGTCAAGTCTGTTTGAATGAGAAAACATCTAGACTGTGGAACTCCTAAGGCAGCTACAAGATAGATAACATCTAGTTTTTGGAATAAAAGGAACGAGGAAATTGTTTCAACAAAGCAACAGTGAAACACATGGAGTTATTATAGACATCTACATAGTAGCTGAGGACATGATAATTACAGTGTCAATCAGGGTGGAACATGATCAGAAACAGAAGAAAGGGAAGGCAAAGATCCAAGTAGAAAATACTAATTTAATTCAAGTGAAGGCTCAAAGATGGCAAATGTATGGAAAGAATCTAAATAGACAACAACAAAGATGAAGATTTCAGAAACAGTGAAGATGAAAATTTTATAGTACAAGACATTCTACAAAAGATCCTGCAGATAATTAGACTAACCACAGAGGGCACCCAGGGGAGCACAGCTCTGTGAAGACAAAAGGATGACTTGGCAGTTGTCAGAGAAACATGATGGAACTCTGCAGTAACTAGATGCAGTGCTCTGTTACGTGTGACTGCAGTGCTTGCTGTCCAATAAATGGGCATAAATTCACAGCTTTAACTCTTCTATTAACTGTCTTTCCAATCATTATGATGCTTTCCATGCACTCTATACTTCTCTAGACAAACCTCCCTAGCCCCATCATCGTGCAGCAGGACATGTGAAGATAGCTTAGGAACTTCTTTACTGCAAGTAAAGTGAGATCTCACTGAAATAGGATGAAATTTTATAGAAAGCTTCAATAAGAGAAAATGGGAGAGATGTAATAGAGAAGTGCTTTGCTTTTACATTACCATGAGCAACATCTAATGGACTGTACAGGATGCTAAAAACATTGATCTATGTTACAAACTTCATCTCTCTCACTAAGTACAAATTAGGTAAACATGTACAAGGAGGCACACATAAAAATTCTGCAATGAAAACCTTACAGAAAACTAAATACAGGTTGTAGAGCAGGTTACTAGAGAGGCCCAAATTGCCTGGGCCTGTGGAAAACACTATTCCATTACAACACAGAATGTAGGTAGCAGGTGACTGTGTGCTTGACTATTTCCACAGTTATACTAAGCCTTCCAAAGCACAAGATCTTGTTTTGGGCAAATGATCTATTGATTAGGTGGGAATAACTCAGTAAGCAAATTAGCTTATTGCTATATCAGAAGTAGAGGATAATTGATCAAAAACATGTTCTGTTATTATGAAACCTCTGAAGAACAACTATACAAAGCAGCACGGATTTCCAACATACGTAATTCTTGTGGTTCACTTTTGCAGAGAAGCTTGGAAAGCAGTTCCACAATTCAGTAAGTCCATTTTCTGTTGAAGAAGTGAATACAGTCCATCATTGTTGAAAAGTAGATTTAGAAGATGAGGGATTCCTATTAGTTACAAAATATCTGTAACTCGATTTTGGATGGATATAATTTTGAAGTCATAGGAAATTAAACCTATTAATTCCAGGTCTGGATAGTTCCTAAAAAACCCAAGTCAGATGCTAAAGCCAGTGCTTCTTGAGCAGGATTCACAACATCAACATTTTGAAGCACAGGACTGTGTCACTGACAAGTATTTATTGCTTTCCTGACAATCTGTTCACAAGTAGGACATGAAGAATGACTTTTTCTATGTGACGCACCGCTATGATTCACAAGGTCACACTAAATTTACATGAGAGTAGAATATTCAAAGGTATAAAGAGGGCACGATGCCAAAAGAAGCAGCTAAATGGTTTATACCACACAATACAAAAAAGCTGCATGACAATCTTAGGCAGGTATTCACAGCCAGACTGAGGCAGTGATAAAGACCAAGCCAGATGAGTTAAGTGTTAACAATCTCTAACATATACAGGTATAATCGGCAGGTTGTCAGAAGTATGCCTCAGGCCTAATGATGAGGACATTATTTGTCTGAGGTATTTTAATGGGAAATGGCAGAGGTAGGGTACTGCGATACTATCTTTTAAAATTAGTCATGTATAATCATCAGAAAACTTCCATTTGGGAGAGGTCTCATACAAAAGGCAACATCTAGCTCAGAATCTGCAAGACTGGCATATCTATACAAGCCACCGTCAACCAAAATCTCATTAGAAGAACTCTGTCTGGGATGTTACATTCTTGGTCTCACTCCATATCAGGTGATGCAACAGTTAGGAAGAGCAATTAGAAAGTATGGAAACCAAGGGATCACGTCCTATTGCCCATGAAGCTGAATTACAAAACGTAGTGAACAAAGGAGCAATTCAGGACAGCTGGAAAGGGAGCAGCTGTAAATCAAGCAAAATCCACAGCAATACTGATCCAAGGCTAGGATCTGAGGTGGCATTACAATTAAGAGCTGTTCCTCTGCATAGCTGTAACTTAGCTTTAGAAAACTCTGACAAACTTGTTGTGCTTTCCCTTTACAATTACTTCTGAAAATGAAAGCACAGTGGTTTAAATAAGATAAGCATTATGGTCCTATTATGGTCTCTTTGCTATGTTTGGCACTGCTTGTGTATATCCTAGTTTGCAAGGGTTTTGGTTTTATTCTGTGAAAACAGATTTTCATTTGCTCCAATATGAATTTCACATAGCTGCATTGTAATTGGTCTCATAATAGGGAGAAAGAAGGTAGTTTTACTATTTTCCTTTTATGTTTTTCTTTTATATGAAAAAAGGAGAAGGGAAGAGGTATAAGCACTGTTTCACATCTCAGGAAGCAAGCTGCTTCCTTGGTCTTACTGAGGTCTGGAGATTTCCCATGCCAGTAGAGCACTTTTCTTTCCAGCACTGAAAGAATATTTGTGATTTCTGTTCCTAATGCAGTAGTTTAATTTAGCTGAATGCACCTCTGTGAAAGAGGTTCAATTTTGCCATCTCAAATAAAATTGTAACACCAGTTGGGTTTTTCGTTAAAATATATTCTATACAGAAATCACACAGATCTTAGAAAGGCTGTGATAGCCTTCTTTTCCTCACATAAAAAATCATATTATTTTCTGTCTGGAAGCAAGAGAGACAAAGTGAAGTGCTAATATTTATGCTGTGTTTTCATTTTTTTCATGTTGTCACAGCCAACATAGACTAAACAAAACTGCTCTCATTAGAGAGACTGTGTATATTCATTATAAAGAATTAACAGAGCTTTTAGAATATTTGCTTTTAAGGAGTCTAATAGGAGACACAAATATTGAATAAATATAATTTGAAGATAAAGATACGTATTATCTAAATAAAAAATAAGTTAGAAGACTAGTTTGGCTGTATAATTATTTAAACAATCATATATAGCAAAGATGTTAACTATTTAAAATAATAAATGTGCCCATTATTTTATTTTCCAACATATTGTTTTCTTTCTTTTCCATTTCCACATACTATGCATAAGGAATAAGAGGATACTACTGATGCATCTGTATTTCCCCTTCTGTGACACAAAGTTAATGAATCATAGCACAAGAGATGAAAACATTTTTAAACACTGGAGTGAACTGAGGATCTGTACTTTGAAGTACCAGTGTCAAACCCCACATTGGTTTTAGTGAGGTTCCAAAAACTGGGTTCAAGAAAGCTAGTGAAGTATGTTGACTGGTTTTGTATTTAATTGGTGTCTATTTTATAATCTGTATTAATAGGAAATTGTAAACAGGGATCAACACATCTCTTCCTTAGTCATCTTTCTTGGGAGAACTGGGATGGTTCAAATAGCTAATAAATTACTTCTGATATATTGAGTATGTAAACTAACTGGCAGCTTTTTTACTACATATATTACATCTAACTCTGGCCATTTATGGTGCAGAATATTTACATATACAGCAGTACCCAGGAAAATCAATCTTGTCTAACAATAAATGACTGCAAACACTAGCAAGAATCACTTTATACCAGTTAACCTAGGCAATTCTGTCATTGTTCATAGCTTTTTTCTCTCCCTTTCACATCTTTTCTCTCCTCATATCACCTACTAAAACATTTCCATGGATAAAGAACTGGCTGGATGGTCGCATCCAGACAGTGATGGTCAATGGCTCCATGTCCAGATGGAGGAAGGTGATGAGTGGTGTCCCTCAGGGGTCTGTGCTGGGACCAGTGTTGTTTAATACCTTCATTAATGATATTGACAGTGGCATTGAGTGCACCCTCAGCAAGTTTGTGGATGATACCAAGCTGGGAGGTGCAGTTGGTATGCCAAAGAGACAGGATGCCATCCAGAGGGACCTTGGTAGGCTGGACAGGTGGGCCAAGATGAACCTTACGAAGTTCAAGAAGGCCAAATTCAGGGTCCTGCATCTGGGCTGGGGTAACCAGCACTATCAGTGTAGGCTAAGAGAGGATATACTGGAGAGTAGTCCTGTGGAAAGGGACTTGGGAGTGTCGGTGGATGAAAAACTGGACATGAGCCATCAATGTGCAATCACAGCTCAGAAGGCCAATCACATCCTGGGCTGCATCAAAAGAAGTGTGGCCAGCAGGTCGAGGGAGGTGATTCTGCCCCTCTGCTCTGCCCTGGTGAGACCCCACCTGGAGTACTGCGTCCAGTTCTGGAGCCCCCAGCACAAGAAGGATGCAACATGCAGGGTATTGGATCATATCCAGAGGAGGGCAACCAAAATGATCAAGGGACTGGAGCACCTTTTGTATGAAGACAGGATGAGGGAGTTGGGCCTTGTAAGCCTGGAGGAGGAGAAGGCTCTGGCTCCAGGGGGACTTTATAGTGGCCTTCCAATACCTGAAGTGGGCCTACACAAAGGCAGGGGAAGGTCTATTCAAAAGGGTTTGTAATGAAAGGACAAGGAGTAATGGTATTAAAATAGGAAAGGATAGATTTAGACTGGATATTAAAAAAAGTTCTCTAATACAAGGGTGATTGATCATCAGAATGGACTGCCCAGAGAGGTGGTGGAGGCCTCATCCCTGGAATCATTCAAGGTCAGGTTTGATGGGGCTCTAAACAACCTTACCTAGGTAGAAATGTCCCTACTTGTGTAAGAAGGTTGGACCAGATGACCTCTAGAGGTCCCTTCCAGCCTAAAACATTCTATGATTTCCTTGCAAGTTCACCTCCCTGCTTTAAAATCATACTAGTTTAGTCTTATTGTATACTCTGTAGATATTTGTCTTTTGCTCCTGTATTTTTCTTCGTCATCATCATCATCACTATTGTGCATAAGACTAGATTAATTATAGGTCAGCATATACATATGAAAATGGTATTAATTCAGATATTATGACTGCAAATAATGGTATAATACACATATGTGTTCTCAAAGGACTTCAATTTACAAATAAATGTTATACAAGAGTAGTTCCTTTGAACTGAATAAAAACTGCTTATCTACTTTAAGAACACGTCTCAATGTGTGCAAGGGCTGACCTTTAGAAGAGGAATAGCTTTGTCTACTAACTATGAATTAAGATGACCCCTTGGGTTTGTTCCTGAGGGAAAAAAAAAAAAAAAAAGGCTGTGTTCAGTCTATAAATAAGACTGATTTTAAAGTTATTTTAGATTTGGAGGTAAAAGAAGCAGAGGTCCTACATTTCCCTAATATTCTCCTAGCACTTTTGGGCGTGTGTAATGGCTGTTTTACAAGAGTTCAAGAAAAGGGGTTTTTTTTCAGAATTTATTGTATCATATGAATTTTAAATGTTATAATCCTATGGGGAAAAAAAAAAAAAAAAAAGAAAAAAACATTAAGCATAAGGATTTAACCCAAATTCTGCCTGAAGAGGTATAAATCCGGAATCTCTTTACTGAAGTCAAAGATTTAAACTGGAACAGATTTAACCTGGAACATATCCATTTAAATAAGAAGACTTAAATAAAAGAGGTTTAAATAAGATGACTTTGGCTTTACATTTTCAGTCACAATCAGACATTTTAAGGAAAAGGGATATTATGCAGAGCATATTTTATATAGTTCTCCTTTGGAAGGAAATATTTATGGCTGTTATGCTGTCAGCTCAGAAAATAATGGTCAGTTATGCTTACCCTTGCAAAATTGGGCCCATAGCTATGCTGCATAGGATGAACACAAGACTGAGTCATAGTTACAGTATGCTGGGTGTGGCTGCAAAAGAAAGAAATATTCTTTACCTTGACAATATCTGTTGTTACTTGTGGGGGGGGAGCAAATATGGGTGATTTTATCAGTGTTTATGGGTGTGTTCCCAGCAAATTAGCTGGGTATGCCAGCTGAGTAGAGTTCTCTATGAACTTTTGGTACCAGAATAGTAGGAGCAAAGGCAAACAACAAATAGTCTAATAAGGAATCACAGGAAATCTTGAAGTTATAGGAAACCCTTTAGAACATGTGCTAAGTTTGAAAGTCACTAAAACATCCTCTGGAGTGTTGTGGTTTTCACAACTGTTTTTCCAGGTTCCTGACCATCAGGCTACTGGTTGCAAGTACAGTTAGATCACACACTTACCATTTTAATTCATCTGTGACTCCCAGGTTACCCACTAAAATCCACTGCACTTCAGCAGTAGATTAAACATGTGACTCTGTAGTGTATGGGAAAGGTTACAGCAAACCATTTTTGCTCTTGCCTCTGAGACAGCCTGCTGCTTTTCCTTCCTGGCATCCGCTGGGTCCCTGTTTTCATCCATCCTGCTCCTTCCACCTCAGCCTCCCTGCTCCCTGGCTTCCACAGCTCACTCTCCCTGTGACCACAGACATGCTTCTGTCAGTGCTCACCCTCTCCCCTCCCCTCACACAGGTTACCTGTGTGTGATGGGTTCCCTGGCTCCCGAGGCCCCCTCACGGCCTCCCCCCAGACCTCTGAGGCCGCCTCTCCTCGCCTCCGCTGGCAGGACAGGGCCATGCTCGGTGGCCTGTGGGATGCCCTGGCACTGAAAACGATTGGGTACACACATGGGGGTGAGGCCCTCCCAAAGAGGGGATGGGGTCGTGGTGAGCAGAGGAGCCATTCTCTTCGAGCCCCTGTGCTGCAGGGTCTGGTAAGCAGTGAAGGCCTCCCCTGGTCAAAGAACACACAAACACAGCCCCTCGGCGGGGAAGCAGCATCAGGTGAGGATGGATAGTTTCCAGAGGCATACAGAAGTAACAGGACAGTTACCAAAAGTGGCTTTTACCTTGGAAACAAATAGTTGTGGGGTTTTTTTTAAAGTAATATCAGTGTTAGGCTCATGCCTTCCTCTTCCTGCAACATAGATGGAGTGTACTGGCAATGTGTGACCTGCTTTGCACACTCTTAGAGAAGTGCTAGCAGCCAGTGATCCGCTTGAAGTTGACTGACTGGGCTTCTGGATTTTTTTGGTCTAATATCACTACTGATCTGTCTAACCTGCCCTTAACCAAAAAAATTACTAAGATATGTTCTTGGCGTGTATCTGAACAGTATATTCTACATCGATCTGGCTTTTAAAAGTCTGTTTGAAATAAGAAACTGCTAAGCAGCCCCTCTAAACGTTGCAGGGTTGAAAACAGCTTTTTCTCTGCATCAGGGCTTAACAGATGGCACGTTTACTCAGATGATACGCAGAGCACAGGGCAGGTGCTTGAGTTACAGCTTCTTCTTCCAAATCTCAGGGAAGAACAGGAAGCGCTTAAAAGTTTGTCTCTCCAACATTTCCCTCATTGGCAGGCTTCTGTATTCGTTTTGCATTCGCCTCTGCCAGTAAACACCTTTCAGCTTGACTCTTAGCAATAAATTAACTTGTGAATCGGAATACCTGGGATGGATTTTAAAGTGGAGGCTGCCTTTTACTGACTTAACCAAAGATAATTTTCAGCCCCTATAGTGAAGACGTCCCAGAGAAATGTCAGCATGACCAAATTCAGAACTTAGGCTTTTCAGATGAAATTCTGTAATTTAGTTCCCCTGTGAAGCTTCCCACTTCTCATGTGAGAAAGCATAACGGCACATGTGAGAGGAAACTCAGGCTACTATGACATCAGGTGCCTCTTATTTCATTTAGGCTCTTGCATCCAACAGATGTTGTCAGGTCACATGAAATGCCTCAGAGCTCTTCCCAGAGGACTCTGGCCACACATTGCAGTAGTACTGCAAATTTTTGGTTCTCTTTGTACCCTTTCTTATTCTAACTAATTCTTTTTAATCACACACACACACAAAACCCCACCAAAGCAAAACAAACCAAACAACAACAACAATAAAAAAAGACAACATGTTGTGCAACCACTCAGCTTTGATACAGTGAAAAGTTTCTTCTGGAGACCAAAAACCTAAGTCCAGGAATCCAGTTCACACTCTACTTCCATGACACGTTCAGGAATGCAAGACAACAAGCACCACAATATGTGCTGGGTATTTCACCTGCTGTCAATGAAGAGAATAGGAGTTATTCTGGACAAGTTGCTCCTTCTGCTTAAGACTGTGTTTCCCTCAGATTCCACTTGATTTCCTTTCTGCCCTGAATATCAATCCTTGTTCCATTTTAAGAGCACAGTTGTTATTTCATCATTAAAGCAGTAAATTTTCTAAAAAAGCATCTCCATTAAGGTCTGTAAGAAAACTTTCTGTACTTTCTTGATGTATGACAAATGCCATATGTACTGAAGTTAAGGGGAATTATCTTTGGGTGAGCAACC
>NW_008602589.1:0-4651 GCF_000691845.1 Merops nubicus | reverse complement strand
TACAGTGCTAACCTCTTACCCCCCATACAGCCACGCTTCAGGAGTGGGAAGAGCCCTTGTCACACCCTGTGGGATGCCATGGGATGGACACATCAGACCAATGTAAAAATTGGGCAGGATTTAGCCTTTATTTGACAGCTCTGTCCTCGCTTGTGAAGCCAGGATGCTCTTTTGGCTGGATGCCCCACAGGCTTTTTGCCAGCCTAGTTTTGTAAAAATTCTGCACCCTTTTGTGTGGTGGTGGTTTTGCATGGCACAGCTTTAAACACTACAGGCTGATTCTCCTTTTTTTTTTGGCTTGCTTTTCCTCTGCCCTTTGTTTCTCCTACCGTATTGTCCATTTATTTGCACTCCCTTTGTGCCTTGTCTCAAGGCTCCAGCAACGTCTCAGTGCAGGGAATTCATTGTGCTACCACATCACAGTGGGAAGAGCTCCCAGAGACCAGGGTGTAGTTAGTTTTTAAAGGGGAATCCATGTCATCCACAGCTTCAAGACTGTTCCCTTTGACGTGACTTTGTCTCCTACTGCTTATGATCGAGTATAAAATGAGGAAGAGAGAAATTATGACTTAAGAGTAAGTTGGAGCCTGTTGGAGGAGAGAGGCAGAAAACATGGCAAGGGTTTAGACCCCATGGAGCAGAGAATTCTATCACAGAATCACTGAATGGTAGGGATTGGAAGGGACCTCTGGAGATCAGCTAGTCTAAATCTCTGGAGGAGACTCCACAGCCTCTCTGGGCAGCCTGTTCCAGTGCTTCATCACTCTCACAGTAAAGAAGATTTTCCTGATGTTGAGATAGAAATTTCCTGTGCTCCAGTTTGTGCCTGTTGCCATTTGTCCTGTTCCTGGACACCACTGAAAAGAGATTGGCCTCATCCTCTTCACACCCACCCTTTAGATGTTCATAAGAATTGATAAGATCCCCTCTAAGCCTTTTCCAGGATAAACAGCCCCAGGTCTCTCAGCCTTTCCTCATCAGAGAGAAGTTCCAGCCCCCTCATCACCTTTGTAGCTCTCTGTTGGACACTCTCTGGTGGTTCCCTGTCTCTCTTGAAGTGAGGAGCCCAGAACTGGACACAGTATTCCAGATGTGGCCTCAAAAGGGCAGAATAGAAAAGGAAGAGAACCTCCCTCGACCTGCTGGTCACACTCTTCTTCATGCACCCCAATTCTATCATCATTTTGAGCTCCTCTCAGTTTAAACTTGCACTCAGATGTTCAGCTGTGAACTTCAGCAGCTGAAAATCAGGTCCATACCCCTGCTTCTGAATGGTGCAGTGGTATAGCTGCCAGACAGCCCTGAAAACCCTGTCCCTGAGTATGTTAGTGCCTGGGCTTCCCATGTGAGGGTCAAGACAGTGATGCCACCAGAGGAGCAAGCTGTCATGTCAGCAGTGAGAAGATTAACTCTGGTCTGACCTCCAAGCAGTGCTGCTGAAGAGTGCACTGAAAGATGCTGGGTGGAAATCCCTCTTCCTTCTACCTGACTGAGCTCTGATTGAGCTTTCCATGTTTATTCTTCAGATGGTGGATCTTTCTTTGCCTATCGTGAGATTTATAGACTCCTTTTCAGAGATCAGAGTGACTTCTAATAAGCAATTAAGTCCATGGCAAGTCAATCACTCTATAATTAGCTCCAATCTGTGTTCCCATTAGCCACAACATCCTTTACCTGCCATTGAGCAGCCAGCAGTAAACAGGGGGGGAAAAGCTTTGTGACCTTGAAAATGCATCCAAAAAAAACCTGAAGGAAACCCCTCTGGCCAGACACTTGCAGGCTGCTGAGAACACAGAGCAGGAGATGTCTGCTGGAGAAAACAATGCTGAGGAAATCCTCAACTCTTCTGTTTAGCAAAGCAAAGTTGTTTTTGTCTTGAGGAACTATGACAGGTAATTTAGCTGGTGGGAAAATAAGGATAAACAGTCCCCATTAAGGCACTTTTTGCCTGGGTGTGTATCAAATTTTAAACAGCTCTGGCTTTGCAGGCAGGACCAGATTTTTTTAAAGCCATGTCATGATGTAAAGACACAGGGACTTAATAGGATTTTAGGCTGCTACCAGGCACTGCAGGGAAGATAGATACCTTACTCCCACTAAATCCTTAGTTAGATATTGCATCAACCAGCTTGGAGATTGGGGTTTGTTCTCTCACTGCTGTGCCTTTATGTACCAGTGGATTTGAATGGATCCTCTCTAGTGTTTTGTTCATATGCCACAGCACTGGGATAAGCTTGGGAGCTGGTTATTCATCCCAGTAGCATTCTCTTGCTTTTTTATCATCTGATGGTAGTGTGTGTATTTTTCATCAGATGCAAAAGACCATTGAATGTGCATTGTCAGAGAGAAAACAGCTCTCCTGTGTTCCAGCTGACAGGTACCTCTGAGAGAAGATAAGAAGAGTCTAAAAGGTGCTGAGTGGGCATCCAGAACTATATCAAAGAGCAGCATACTTGTGAAGGAAAGAAAAAGAAAAAAAGAGACAAGTTAGGAGGGAAGGGGAGTAAATAAAAATGTTGCAGATAAAAATTCATTCTATTTGCAAAAATAAATAAAAAAGGGCAAGTAATGAAGCATGGCTGTTGGATGGGAGAAGTTCTGAAAAAGACCTTTCCTCAGATACCCTGTTACTCCAGAGAGACATTTTTCTGGAACATTAACAAAAGTGGGTTTACTAGAGTGATGGCAGTAATGAAGTGCCCAGATTTGGGGTTTGACATATGGATAATTCCCTTCTCTGCAGAGATGTGTGATGATTCTTGTCTCTGCAGAGAGGATTGTGAGAGAAGTAACTAATTGTGTGAGGAGAAGCCATCAGCTGTTTGGGAAAGGCCAGATGAGGACCAGAACATCTCTGTTGGCTTTCACCCAGGGCCTGGGCAATCATGGACAAAAGCCAACTGGGTGATCAGCAGCAGGTGTCCTGCTTGTTAAGAGAACAAGATTAAAGCAGGTCCTGCTTGGGGAGATATTTTGGGGAGTTCATCTGCTGGTGGATGTACCAGGCAGAGTTTCCTTATTACATAGGAAGGAGCTTCTGATTCTCTGAACAACAAGGTAAAACCCAACCATGCTCTCAACAGCATATCCCACAGGATGGCTTTGTGGGGGGTGTTGGGTTCCTCACTTTCCTTTCTCTTTTTCTCTGTTGTATCCCCTGTGGTGAGTGGGGTTGTTACTTTGTTCATTCCACCCATTATCAGTCAAACTGTGCTGTTTGTATCCTCTATATTGTTTGAATTTGTTGTTTCTCCTATTGTACCTGTGACTGGCTGAGCTCTGTTGTTTTTCCATTTCCAGAAGACAGATCAATCAATTTATACTGATTTTTCTCTTGATAGCCTTGTCCTTCCTGGTGGGGTATCTAATTGCCAAAACAAGTAGTAACAGTGCTGAAGATTGTGTGTTTCCATGTGCCAGTGCCACCAGAATGGATTTCCTCTGCAGTGTGTAGAAGACCTGTTTCTCCTGTTTTCCAGGAGGCAGTAGGAACATAGCATTTCACTGAGAAGTTCAGCATCTCTCCAGCTAAAACTACATGAGCTGGCTGCAGTTCAGCCTACTCTTTAAAAATGCCATAAACCTTTTCATTTTGGCAACAGGCTTCAGAAGAGCATTCCATCCAGCTAGTATAATACAAGGTCTAAATTTTCCATTCCCCTTTCAACTTTCTGGTAGAACATCATTATCATACCTCAGATCTCCTCAAAAAAACCAGTAGGCTGATGAAGTTATCTGTAAGAGATCCAGAGTTTTATGGAGAAGTGAATATCCAGGAGTAGGAGAAAGGTTTAGTAGGAAGATGAGACTATCTTCAACATGATGGATAGAAATCTAGGAACTATCTGGATATTGCTTTTTTTTTAAGCTGGGCTAGGTCAATTAAGGCTGTTCTCCTGCTGTTTGGATTTGCCTCAAAATGCTGAGCAGGTTCCTGCAAAGCTGCTGCTAATTCTGCATATCTCACAATGCCAGAATATTTTAAGTGGTTCTTGCAGCTGGGAGTTTGGAAAGCAGGGATGATGGATAGAAATCTAGGAACTATCTGGATATTGCTTTTTTTTTAAGCTGGGCTAGGTCAATTAAGGCTGTTCTCCTGCTGTTTGGATTTGCCTCAAAATGCTGAGCAGGTTCCTGCAAAGCTGCTGCTAATTCTGCATATCTCACAATGCCAGAATATTTTAAGTGGTTCTTGCAGCTGGGAGTTTGGAAAGCAGGGAGTTTGGGTCTAGTGATCAGTTTTAACCGTGGAATAAACAAAGGTCTCTCCCTGAAGGGGAGAGAGTGTAGGAAGTTCTTAAACCATTCCCATGGTTGGAAATAAAAGCTTCCAAACTTCTTCAGAAGGGACTTTCTGAAAGAGACAATACAAGGTAAAGAGGATTATGTTCTACCATCTCTCCAAGGAATCAGCCTCAATATGGTGGAGGAAGAGAACATGCTTGGGACTCACTGTGTGTGAGGTCCAGAAATAAGGGGTGCAGAAGCATCACTTTGTTCTTAGATACACTGTTTGAAGCATAATCTCTGTGTTCTGGTATTCCTGCACTAGGGTGAATCTGGCTTCTTTCCACTGCAGAGAGAGGAGCAGAACATCCTGCAGTTTATACTGATTCCTCATGTCTGGAGGCAGTCAGGGATGACCCCAGAC
>NW_008602588.1:0-26654 GCF_000691845.1 Merops nubicus | reverse complement strand
TTTTTACACGGAACCAGGACACCAGCTGATATAGGGACTGCTCATTGCAAGGCAGCAGCACTGAATGCTGTCACAGTTGTCTGGTACCACCCAGAACAGCAGTACTACCATAGTACCTGCAGGCCAGCCCTGGTAAGATGAGACGTGCTAACACAAGAACAGTCCACGGTTATACCTCGTAGCACAGACTAGGGACGTGCACCGTCAGCAAGTCTCAAGGTTTCAAGAGCAGGTTAGCTCAAGATTTACAGCATCTCTAGCTTTCAGATGGCATGGAAGTACCTTGAGAACAGCTTTTTCTGCTGTATTCAGCAATCTGTTCCCTATTCTGGCCACAGGCCAGAAATACGCAAGAAAAAAATGTGATGAAAAGGAAAGGCAGTAACTAAATATTTCAGAACCTTCACAAAGATTTAGTTTGAACAAGGTTTTAGAAAAGGGCAAAAGGCCAGTGGAGAAGTGGGGTGGTTTTTTTCTTCCAAAAACGATTTGCCCTTTCTCTAGCATTTAAGCTAACCAAATAAAACAAGCACCTTCTCGTGTAAAGTTGCTTACACGGTTTGCGTGACTTCTTTGTTTTATAAACCCCCAGTTTTGCTCACAGCTTTTCCAGTAGCTGTGGTCTCTTTCCAAAGTTGATTCTCTAGTGCCTGCTACTTGGCTGTGCTTTCATTGCAGGTTTTCCTCTGGTGGCAGCCCTAATCTGCTTGCCTCTCTCTTACTTACCTGCCTGTTTTCAGAGAACTTACAGAACTAAAATGTCCTAGAGACTCTACTGCTGTGTCAAATTTTCTTAAAATGGACATTTTAATAGTTGTTAGATGGAGTACAGCAGTAAACACAGACAGCAGGATCACAGGAGTCTAGTTACCTTAGGAAATCTGGGTAAGAATAACCACTACCACTCCTTTGGAGCATAAAGTCTTTCTGGTCCTGTGTGAATATCAATTAGTGAACCCTTACAGCAGTTCATTTGGGTAGGTTACATACACAGTTTTCACTCTGAAACTTGAAGGAACCAGCAAGGGAAATTAGCTTCCCAAGAGCACAATGCATCTAAGACAGGAAAACATAGAGTTTTCTCAGGTGGTTTTGGGGGATGAAATCCTGTCCCCACTGTCAGCAAGGTAGGTTAACACTCGGAAAAGTTTGCCACATAGCCCCGTACTCATCCTCCACAGACCCAGCCACCCTACCCCTCTGCACAAAGCCCTTGTCATGAAGCCAGTCAGTCATTGTCTCAGGTAGGTGGAAATGAAATTTTACAGATGTTCTGTGTATATTCCAAGATGTGTGTGATGATATTGCAGACCTACTTCTCCCCAAACTTTCCTACCCAAGAATCTGCTCTGTCTCACTACGTACCATTTCTCTCCTTGTCTCCATTATATATATGTCTCTCTTCCATTTCTGTTTAAGTCCACGTTCCAAGATGTCCACACAAGAATCAGATCAGTCTCAGTGCGTAGATGAAACCCTCCAGCTCTGCAAGGAGCACAAAGAAATGCAACACAGCAGCATCTAGATGGGGAGTTTGATGCATTTGCAATGCGCATACCAGTGGTCAAGTTACAGAAAGAAAATCTTTGTGAATCTTTGTGAACTGACATCCAAAACTTATTTATTAATATAGGCTGAATGACTAATTTATACCTAGCTATTTTTAGGCTTTTACAGAGCATCTATTTCATTATTTAAGATGTTCAATTATGTACCTGTCTAATTAGGATCTGAAGAAAATAGGTTTCTTTATTACACTGTCTTTAGTGAAAAGCAATAAAT
This sequence comes from Merops nubicus, assembly GCF_000691845.1. Classification (NCBI taxonomy): domain Eukaryota; kingdom Metazoa; phylum Chordata; class Aves; order Coraciiformes; family Meropidae; genus Merops; species Merops nubicus. The sequence goes on along the minus strand of NW_008602588.1, from coordinate 24,872 downwards.
ATTCATATTAACTGCAAACTTTCCTAATGTTGACAGTCTTTAAGTTGCAAATACTTGACACCCTTCATGCTATGTCAAATGAGGGAGGTCTGATTCTACCTATAGGAGCCTCATAGTTGCAAAAATCAAAATAAAGTAATGCAATTTGACTAGTAAACCCACTAAAATATATGGAAGTTATTCCATTTTAGATTAGTGGTTGTTCAGTTCAGGCCAGAAGACTGATTTCAATAGAGACTATTTGCATACAACTGTAATAATTTTGTTCATTTACTGCAAGTGTGCCAAGTAAAATCAATATTTTCACACAAAGAATCTCCTCTCAAGGTCTGCAGATCTCTCTTTCATGTGTCTTCTCAAACAGTTTTAGTAAAACACTGAGCTTAAAAACAGAACAAAACGTTCCTGAGCTGGAAAAACTCTGTTTCATCTTTAAAATGACAGATCAAACAGAATGAAATAATTTTTAAAAATACAAAGTTTTAACATATCTAAGAATAAGGATTTGTGCTGTGTCTTGGATAAATGAGGCAATCAACATGGGGTAGGATACAGCTAGAAACCATACTTGTGGCTTTTTGAAACCACAAGCTCTTTGTTCCTCTGAGAGACCCACAGCATGATGCAGAGAACCCTACCTTGGTCAGAGCAGCTTCCTCAGAATTCCTCCTAAGGTACTACCTGCTTGGACTTTCCAGGAAGCACCAGGGTGCAATCTCATCCCAGATATACATCCCTGCTTGTGACCTCAGAGACATTTTTGTCTGCCTTTGAACTGGAAGTGCACATAAGGGAATCAGGGATACTAAACTGCCCAAAAGGAAAGAAGGTAGATTGTAATCTAGGTTGGGAAAAACTGTTATGACACACACAGTCCTTCAAACATCTAAGACCTTTACATGTTCATACTCCAGGAGGACCACTGTATCTGCCTGTGTAAGTGCACAATATAGAGGCAGATCCTTTCCTGAAAAGGTAGTTGCACCAGATTTTTTGACTGGCTAGATGTCAAGCTTTTCATCCCAATTTCTTTCACTCTGCTCAGATGTGACTGTTGATCCTTATGTGGATGAAAACAAACAATGAGCTCACTGCCACCTCTTCTGCACATGATTTGAGGGGCTGCTGTTTATTTCCCACACCATACACGTTATTTCTGCCAGGTGCCTGAGCTGAAAAAAATCATCTCCATTTTATTTCATAGCATCTTGTATCAGCCATTCGCCAAGCCATCGTGTGTCCAGATGTGTGTATAGTTCTATAAAAGGAACAGTCATTCCCTGCTGATGCTTTTCATTTTGTGATCCCTGTAAATGGTGCGAGTACTACAACTGCCTGCCCCCAGTGCCAAGGCCTGGGAGCTCACTGTGCTATGCATCTCCCATAGCACCAGCACCAGAACAGAGGTGGCTTCAGCATAGAATAGCAGTTGTAAATAAGTTTTTGCAGTCACGTAATTTCAAAATAATTTTTTAGAAGGCTGGGCCAGTCAATGTGACTGCTCAGGCCTGTGTGAAAGGTCCTTGCTCACTCACGTAGTTTGTCACTTAAAGGAATCCTGCAAAAGCTAAACTAACTCATGAAAATGGCAGAACGTATGCAGACATTTCTATAATTGCAGTGATTTCACCTGGCTATGGGAAGGGTCTGACAAATAGCAGCAGGTGCAAGGGAACCAACCAAGAGACCAGAGGAGCAAAAGAAACCTCACCATGTGGCAACAGTGAGATGTTGCATGGGCATATTGTGTGTCACACGTCACCACAGCTTCAGTTTCTTTGTAAACAACCTGGAGGCAACCCATAGCATAGGTGAGATTTTCTGAGGGAAGCGGATGACTAAAAGCGGAGGGTTGGTGCATAAAGGTGAGGGGACGAGCCAAGTCCCGTCAGAGAAGGAGAAGGCAGTACAGAGAAGCAGAAGGCAGTACAGGGAAGAATGTAATTTTTTTGTTAATAGGATGGCTGTAATCGCAAATCTGTCTTCCCTTAGGCGTACCTCTGGAAATATTGTGCTTTCACTCCAGCCTCAGAGGGCAGAAGGATTTCTGCTGATGCAGACTGGTTGAAATTGCCATTTCACTCAAAAAGACACGTGGTCTTTATTGGAGCTTGTGACTTCAGTTTGAGTTCTGCCAGAAAAGGATGCACTGATCTGTGCTAAGTCACTCCCTGGCATATTTGCTGCTTTGTGAGACAGTAACATCTACTTTGTGGGAGACTAGCTTTCCTTTCTGGGAACTGCAAGACCAGAGGGACAACCTTCCACAGTTCCTTCCCTTCCATCCCACAATCACTATCCCTCCACTCAGGAACATCCCAGAATCTGCTTGGCCATCTGCCAGTATTCAACACACCTGCCAGCTCTCTCTTATCAGAGACATGGATGCCACAGGTGACAGTAGACTGTTCCTGGTGACAGGAACATTTGTCCTGCCTTTGGGGAGCTCCAGCACCTCCTGGTGCAGCCAGTGTGATGCAGTAAAAAGCAGACCAAAGAGCAGGGATGCCTGGAAGCCATCAGTGCTGAGCAGCAGCACAGGCTAGAGTCATATATCTGGACAGGGGAACCTGTATGCTCTAATCTGAAACACAACTCATTTTGTGATAAGAACCAGCTGCAGACTTTGCAAAGTGCAAATAATCTATTTTGGGCTCAGACAAGAAAAAACAGAGCATCCAACATTTACCTTTTTATTTTTTGGGTTGTTCCATAACTCATGGAATACAAATGACCAGTTACTGGGTTGCTGGCCAAGATTATTTTAAAACTTTCATAGGCTATGGATGAATGCTGAAACATCAGTCTTAGTGTAAGGCACTTCTTGATTATTATAAATGGAGATATGCAACTAGAATTTTTTTTTTTGCCTGCCCTACTTGAAAGCTTGTTCTTTGTAGTGACTTAATATTACTCATTCCACTCCCTTTGTTCTTATTTCATGACAGAAAGTTCATAATTTCATCATAAAACAGGTATCTTTCATCTTCCTTACCTCATCATTACACGTACGGCCAATGTCTTAGGAAAGGGCAAATGGAGGGAGAACGGCTTCAAGGGAACAGATAGGATTTTTTTTTTCATTAGAATTTTTTTATTCCAGCTGAACTGCAAAGAGCTGCTGGACCTCAGTTTGGTTTCTGTTCCCTCTCTCTCTAGCCTCAGCAATCTCCTTGATGGTTTGTGCTTCTAAAAGTCCTTCTTCCAAACATCTGCCACTTTCCAGGATGACTACGAAGCCCCAACATAAGACACTGTGCCCCTGAGCAATCCCATGTCATTGTTTGTCCCAAGTCTGGACCAATGTTCTTTAGCTCTGTGCCACACCAAGGAGAAAACAAACCTTGAGAAGATAAAGAAGAATGTGTCTTTAATTCTGTCATTGTGCATACAGCATTAAACTCTCTTTTGGCCTTCTCTGTTCTTCTGACTGCCACTGCTCCTCCCTCCTGCCTTGCCTTTCTCAGCTTCTCCTGTCTGCCGTATTCCCAGAGACATCTTCCGTCTCACAGGGACTCAAGGCTTTCATGATGCCATTTATCCCATCCTCCTCCTTGCCATCCCAGCCAAACACAGCCCAGTCCACAAGGACACAAGTGTTAGAGTAGCTTTCTGGGGAGCCGTGCACATATGTGCACAAACGTCAGCAAAGCCAAGAGAAGAGGCATCTCTAAAATAACACTGGAGAGTTAAAAGTAGGTCAGGCAGCGTCTGGCCGCTGGGACTAGTGGGCAGCAGAGTTCAGATCTGTGCCCAGAGCTGCCACAGCCCTCAAGCAGTGTGGGGTTGTTGTGGAAATGTGTTTGGACCATTAAAGGGAATGCAGTATCCATGCGGGCATTGGGCCATCTAATCACCTGGCTTAAATTGGCTGACCTGAACTCCAGGTTATACCTGGGCACATGGGAGCAACACTGCAGAGCTCAGATTGACTAGGTGTGTGTCCCCAAAAGGCACGATCCTGACCCTATGGAAATCAGATGAAGGTTTATCATCAACTCCAGCTGGAGCAGAGCCGTACCCTTTGTCACTACAATTATTTCAGGTCTACTTCATACTGATTTTAACTATAAAAATCCCCCTAGGAATGATCCTTGTTTACAAAATTGCCTCCTGCTTGGAAACATTAGTTTCTCAGTTGTTAGCCACAATAATGAGTTGACAATTTCCTCCAACTGGCACATTTCATTCAAGACATATTATTGTAACCATAGCTGCGTAAGATGTACAAAGTCAGGTTCAACAAAAGTGCTGTTTCCTGATGAATGAACAGAAAAGCCTGGAAGTCCACTGTTGTTTTCTTGCCTTTTGACTGGGACTGACGCTTCCTAGGCAGGTGGGGAAAGAAAATCTTTAAATATACAGGAGAAAGAAATCTTACAGGCTCTCTGGTGTGAGTTTCCACTTCTGTCTCCAGCCCAGCTTCAGAAGCAGTTTCAAGAGCTGTGGCAGCCTTGTGTGAGATGGCTCTCAACATTTACAGACTGTTCCTAGTTCAGAGGAATGCTTGATCCCTAGCAGAACAGGAGAGCCAGCCTCAGTGTGAGAGAAAAGGAACAAAATCACTTGACTCCATTTCATCTTCCCAAAGGGTCGGGAAGGTGAAAGAGGAAGGGGGGAGAACTCCAGCCGCAGTGCTTTAAATCTATTTTAATAATGTCTTACAGCCTTGCGGTGTACATGAAAGACAATGGGCGGGTACAATTAATAATGATTGGTTTGCCATTACAGTGATAAATAACTAGCTCTTTAGAGCAATGTTTAGGGCCTCTTTGCCTCCTCCCCCACTTTTTTTTTTTTTTTTCCTTTTTGGTGGCAGATGGTATAAAATCCCTGGGCTCTTTGGACCTTGACCTCCTGCAGATGTTGGGATGGGACAAAATGGTAGAGAGGATAAGAGGTATCTCTCTTAGGATGGTAGGGAGGGTAAGAGAATGAAAACCCTTCTAATGTACCGTATCAGGGCTAGCAGTGGGGTGGACCACTAACTGCTTTTTTATTACTGTCACTTACCAGCCCCGATTCTTCTGCACTTAAAGAGTTATGTCAGCAATTGTGAGGCAGCTGAAAGGGATAGTGGATGCATGTGGTGGTGAAGTATTATTGGAAATCAGACCAATAGAAGATGAATGAAAGATTATGAGAGGGGCAAACTACCATAGTTAGCAATGCTGCAACAAACTAGACATTGATATATTGTCCTCTTGGAGATATTCTGACAGCCTATTATAGTTCCCTTAATGAGGTTGTCATGCATTTCTCTTTTTGTAGCTATTAAAATCTTGTCTACATCTGCTGAAGTCGGCTTCAGAGATGTGGAGGAGGGGACCCTGAATATTTTGCAGCCCGCCCTTGTTTAGTAGCCAGGGTCATACCTGGCCTAGTGGCAGAGAGGGATATTTAAGTTTGCCCAGGATTAAAAGTTCAGTGTATTTTCAAAGGAAAATAACCTTCATGGTGAAAGAAACATTTCCATGGGTGTATCCTCACAGTGAGCTGAAGGCATGATGGATGTTCATATGACTAATGTGAACCCCCTACAACCATTCCTGGTTCTACGCAGGTACTGAAATAATGTGGTATGTGGGTCTCATTAAATATAAAAATTTTGCACATCACCTTTGAATTTCAATATTAGCAAGCCACACTGCCAAGTATATGAGCAAGTGTAATCTGACTCTTTCCAAAATAAGGAATGAAAAGACTCACTTAAGGATTTTCTTCAAAATAGTAAATGATTCCCATGAGCAATATGCATGAATGTAGGTATACATGTAGGTAGGTAGGTAGGTAGGCATGACAGATGTGTGAATACCATATGAATACTAGGCAGGAAAACTTCCACTGCTTGAACCATCTTTCCCATAAGGAAGGTAAATATCATTTGAAACATGAACCTTCCCCCTCTAAGACACCAACTGTTTTGCCTTTGGCTGTTTGGATCTAACTTCTAACTGTCCCAAGAGGAGTATGATGTAGTTCATAAGAGGGCTCTGAACAAAGTTTTGACTCAGACCTCTTGCATGCATTTTGCTAATCAAGTTCTCTGATGCAAGGTCAGTCTTGAGGAGTGACTAGGGGAAGGGTATCCATGGCTGATACATGCAACTAGGGAATCTCCAAGGGCTGCGGAACTCGTCTGCATCTGAATAAGGCTGGGTTTAGGGCCACCAGCTTCCAGCTGCAGGATACAAAGCAGCCACTCCTTGAATGCTCTAAACCTTAATATTTAACATTTAAGGACTTTCAGATTCATTTTGAATCAAGCATCTTTGTTCCATAAACATTTTCTACTAAAATGTGACGCACAAGGAAATTTAATACACCAAATCAGATGCACCAAGTTAATTTCCTGCAATTAGAAATGATACAGTTGGATAATTGCTCCACAAGGCCAACTGATTTATTCTAAAGCCTCTTGGAAAATGTTTTAATACATCCAGTTTGTACATCTTCATTGTAGTTTAATAAACAGAAAGCACATGGATATGTGCTGTAATAGGAAACCAGAAAGCCAGCATGTAAAATCAGTTGGGATTTGATGTCTAAGTCATCATTAAACTTGGATTTGCAATGAATATTAGCACAGCTCCACAAGTGGTATAGAAACCAAGCCCCCCCCGCTCTAATGAGGCAGAGCGAAATGGGTGAATACATTTTGATGCACAATGCATCAGTGTCTGGTTTGTTTTAGTGAAACAGTAACCTCTCTCCCTTTTTCTGGGTAAATGCAGTACAATAGACTAACGCCACATGAATCTATTATGTCTTATAGGGCTTTTAGCGGGAGTATGACTGTTTAACCAGGCAGTGACACGAGAAGAATTACTATCCGACACTCCGGCTGAAAGTGGAGATTTTATTGATTCACTGCACTGGCCTGCCATTTTAGCTTTGATTGAGGGCCTTTCATGAATCCAAAAAGGTAACACTCCTTCATTGAAAACAACAGCAGGCGGTCCAGCCTGGACTTAAACCATCTGCCAGCCTAAAAGAAAGATTAAGGTGTTTCCCAAAGTATCTACTAGCCTAGATCTATCCAGTAGACCTATCACTCCAACACTACATATCCAGGCTGACATAAGAGAAAAGCTTGTGAAGTTTCTGACTGGAGGTTTCATGCAGGTCTAATTATGAAAAGAGATATAGTTCAGAAAATAATTGTAGCATGGTAGCTACAACTTCCCTCACTCACTCTCTTGCTTCAGAAAGAAGTTGCATCTTCACATCCCAGAAAGTACAGGGTACCTTTTTCCTTCCTTTTTTTCTCAAAATCTCTTTTGAAGAATTTCATCTGTCTTTATTGTCAATCAGCTGTGATGCCGAAACATTTTTCAATTAGATGGTTTCCTAAAAGCAGAATGTTCTATTTTAAACAAAAGAGATTTGCCTTCCCAAGCAAGTCTGAGTTCAGAGTGGCATGTGAGCAGTGCGCATGTTTCCACTTAAGTAGATATTCATGTAGTCCTGGTTCCATGTGCTGCCATTCCAGGCAATCCTGAACCCACACCACAGATGTAATGTGAAGCCTGTAGCTTTCCTTTCCCAGACACTTAATGAGGAAGCTTTCCCTTCTTTATTTTTTAAAGACCTCAACTAAAAGCAACACAAAATACAAACTTTTTTTTTTTTTTAAATCCTAGAAAATAGACACGAAATGTAAACTTATGTTGTACAGTAACATACAGTATTTTGGCATCCCATGGTCATCTGACCTGAGCCTGAAGCATGTTCTGTATAAAAGCTATCAAAAAGAAATGTATCTGACTGCACCTCTTCAGAAATTTCTCTCTTAAAGGGTACAGTCCTGTTCACATCAGTGTAGGATACTGAGGAATTTCAGATCCTGAATGAGAACAATTTAACTGTCATCTATTATCAGACAAACATATCTAGCTCATTCTCTGTTTTCAGAAAAAAAAAGGGAATTTAAAATACCAGAGGCCATGGAGAAAGCCTATAAAATATAGATAATGGGGAAGAAAGCATGGAGACACCTTATGTGATTTTCTAGGAAACCAGGACCTGGCACAAACCCAGAGCTATTGAGCCCATTGCTTCCAGCCTGACTCATGCAAAGTTCCTGAAGTAACTCCGTACATCCTTTTGCAAGGTGCAGGATTTCTGCGCAGTTTGTTAACTCAGGTGGGCTTCAGCATGCCAGCAAACTCGTGCACTGGGAGACATAGTGTGCATCTCCTGTGGCACTTTGGTCCCAGGTATTGGATGTGGCACCAAATTTACCTATGGCCAAAATGAAGCTTTGATAATGCTTTTGTCCAGCCCTGAGCCAACAGTAATAAACTCTGGAACTCATTAGAGTTTATTTAGCCAAAGCTGCATGCTGACATGGTCACCAGGCTTGCTTTCGACTCTCAGGAGAGAAGAATGAGATGAGACCCTGTCCACCCAAAACGCAGGCAGAGCAAGCTCCCCTCATTGCAAAGCTCTGCTAAACATAAACTCACATCTGCAGAGTGCAAATAAATCCATGGGCTTTGCAGGAGCCACCCTGGGACCAAGACACTGTATGTGAAAATGAACCAGGGCCAGAGTGAGGGCTTGAGCCCTGATCTGCAATTCTCCATACTGGTTAATTCTTAGCACACTCCCTGGTAAGGTTTTGGCCCATAACAACTTACTGTGTCCCACACAATGCCTAGGCACCCTTAAGAGATTAGCACAGACCTTGGCTTTTCCTAAATAGGCAGTTTGCATGAGGCTTCTTTGTTTTGGAGAGAAGAGGTCCATGGACACAAGCCAGGCTGTGCCACTTTGCCTCAGAGCCAGTGCTCCGTCTCTGGGATCTGCCTTGTCTAATAGCAGGGCTGAGCTGACCCATTTTATACACAGCTTAGCTCCATGCAGAGCCAAACACACGCTCCTGGCATTCCCGGGGCAGGGACACACAGTGCCCATGGGGCCTGAGCTGCCTGCAGGGTACAGGCATAGCTTCAGCTGTGCAGAAATGACTAAAATCTTTCCCCAGCCCTGCTGGGCCAGGAAACGGTACAGCCTTGCTCTTCCAGTGCTGTGTCTGAAAGAATCGGCCCAGTGATGCCAAACTGGTTATGCTCAGAGTCAGCCATGGTGGATCTGTACCCACATGTGACTGGTCCACAGTCTGGAGATGTGGGTAGCTGAGGACTAAGTGTGAAACTATATAGCAATTAGCCCTGAGAGCTTGCAGCGAATATATGACCATTTAGACTGACAGGAAAATTTTCCAAGAGACACAATAGTTGCACAGAATTTGAAGGCTCCAGAAAGATCTCAGGAATCAAAAATAGCAGAAAATAACACAGCACATTGGCTCTTTTTTCCTCTCTGCTGAGTTTCAGACCAGGGTAATTACAGCAGAGCTATTTCGGATACACAGAAAAAGAAAATTCAAGCTTGAAATAAGATCAACTCTTCAGGTTCAGTCCTGCAAAGCTGCACTCAGACAAAAATTAAGTAATATTTTGAGAAGCTGGACAGCAAACCCAGGCACAATTGTGCCTGGCTGGAGGCACCAGTAGAGGCAGCCTCTCCAGGCCATTTGTTCACACAGGCTCAACATTTCAGGGCTCTGGGAATAGCCCACTGAGGATGTGTTACCAGACTGCCAGGGATGTGTGTCATTCCCTTGCATCCTACTTGCTGAAAATCACAAGCTACTGTCAGCTACATGGAGCAAGTAATCTGAGAAAATGCCACAAATAGCAAACTGTCAGCTCAGGAAAGATTAAGCCAAATGCTCTTCTGTGCTGCAGAAATGGAAGGGGTGACATGACTGGTACAGTGTAGAAGATCTCAACTTCACAGACAGGATAGAGAAGGCTCCCCAGTAAATGTTTCTAACTGATTAGGCTCCTCTGAGCATATAGGTGCTGGTAAACGAGAAGGGCTCAGTACAGCCAAAGTGACAATAAACTGATTGTGTACAACAGCACAAGTTCAAGTAACTGCAAAAACTTCCTGGGTAAAATCAACATGTCCTGTGGCTTCTTAGGCTCTAAGTCATTCAGATATGCATAGTGGTTTTGATGTTGTTTTTAAAGGCTCACCTCCACGTAAGCTGCACCAAGGTGTCTAAACACTTTTCTTTTAATCTATTTCTCAGTTCCCAGTTGTTTTATGCGCCTTTGAAAGCTCTCCGGCCATCCCCCAACCTTCTCCATGCCAAGGCTTTGCCTGGATTCTTTCCCCTTGCTTTTGCTGCCAGCCACACAGCTCCACTGCCAGGAGCAAGAGTGGGAACCCTGGGTTTGCATGCCTTGTGCTGCACTACTCTGTCCAAACCTGCACAAAGGTAGACCTGCTGGCCATTGTGTCAGCTGCCCACCTGGGCTGAGCACTCCTCCTGACTGGAGTACCATGAGAAGCACCACTGGGGGGACATTTAAGAGGAAATGTAGCCCTTGTTTTTCTGGGCAATGCACCTTCGTATTTATGTGAGTGACATGCTGTGTTGTGTTTCAGTTGTGATGTGTTAAGCAGTGGAAAATTCTTTGAGATGGAAGTCTCATGTCCCTTTTCTCTTCGTCAGGTTCTTATGGAGATGCAATCACTCTGTGTGTTAATCCCTAATCCCATACGGCCTCTCTCCAAACTGTTTCATACATCACAGAAGAACAGCACTCTCAAAGTTCCTGGAAATTTCATTAAAATAAGTGCCCTGGTAGAGACATTAATGATACCACGGAAGGAAAGTCTGCTGAGTGAGGTCAGCTATTCTTACACTCCAGAGAATCTAAAAGGGACATCTGGGTTTATGAATGTGCAAGTCACAAATTGGCATTGGGGTTTGCACTACAATGGATGCTTAAGAAACCGTGTCTCAATCAAGGCTTCTCTGTCATGTGGGTCCTCTGGTGTCATCCCCCAGTCTCCATTAAAAAGTCAATCAACCTTGAAATAATAACAGGGCTCTGTTACATCCTGTACTCAAGCAATTCTCATTTATCTTGTAATGTGGGTAAAACAGACAGAGAAATACACAGTTAGCTCTTTGCACCGGGGAGACAGAAAACCAGATGATCCTTCACCAGATGAGATTTGGGTGGGGCTGGGGGGTAGGGCAGCATGTGGAGTGTGTTCTTTAAACAGTGATGTTGAACAGTGAGTGCTGATCACTGCTGGAGCAGTTTCTGCAGCGTGTCAGGTATTCCAGGTGATGTTCCCCACCGAAGGCTAGGAGGTACAGTATGAAACACGTTTTAGTCGTAGGCAACTATATTCTATCCGTGCAAATACACTGTCACAACCTTGTACAAGTGCTAACAGACCTCTGCAGGCTCAGTCCTGCAAAGCACCATGAAGTCCCCAAGTCTGAGCTCTCCTGTTACCTGCGGAGGAGAGCTGCACCAAATGGCATGCAACAACAGTCAGAAAAACACAGCTCCTTGCAAAAAAAGGACTGTAGATACCTCGGAGTTTGTCACTGCACTCAAGCTAATGAAGCATTAAAGAAATCACACATATGACCAGCATCACAGACTATATAAAGAAACGCACTTCATCAGGGTCCATTGTAGCAGATTTTGTTGCACTGGCATGTGGGTTCAGTGTTCCGTCATTCTGCAACAGCGAATGCTTTCAATGCCACAGCACAGTGATGGGTTTACAGGGAGGCTGCTGTCACCAGCTGGATGACAGATTCACAGCTACACAGACTATGCTAAAATATGCTGAGAGAAGCTCAACACCAGCCCCTCTTCCTGTCAGCCCTTCACCTCCTTGTTTGTTTTTTATTCTAATGCCTTTTATTTCAGACCATGCCCTTTAGGAACAAGAACTGCCATTTTCTCTATATTTCTCCTGTGCCTGTAGCAATGCAGGTCCCACCCCAGTGGAGCTTCTGTGCAATCTCACAGTGTAAGTGTTGGTGCGAGACAACAAAAATGTCTTGTTATTTCATTGTTTTCAAACATCCAGCTCATGAGTATTCCTGTATGCCACAGCAACACCTAAATGGGATCCTGTTACTGTAGCTAAATTTGTTCAAATCCATTTCACTTACAAAAGGTACTAAAACTGTCTTCTCGTGGTAGTAGCCTCACTTCTGCTAATCACCATCTCATTCAGACTATATTTTATACACTTGATTATTCAGTTTTGCCCTGATAACAAATGTGCCATTGTAAGCAAGAAGTAAAACGCTCCAGTGCAACCCCTCTATTTCTAATGGGTTCTCTGTTTACATTATACTGTAATAGCTATTGATCTTCACACAATTATGGAATCCAGACAGCATTAGAAAATTCATTAATGATGACTATAGAAGCTTTAACCCTGTTTAAAATGTTCTTCACTTTCAGGCTACTCTACATGAATGACAACATCTATTATGGACAAAGGCACTGTAACCACCCCTAATTTGCAAAGCATATTATCTGTGATCAATACTGAATGATAGAGCACAGCTGACTGAAAGGACCAATTTTGTAATTCAAGCGACATATGGTTTAAATCCCACAGTAACCACCCTGCGCTAACTAAACAATGAGGACATACAATATCCAGGATTACTAACGCAGTGCTCCACAATTAACACAGCTCTTCCCTTGGGAGTAATGCCACTATTTACATTTTTGGTTTTCAAGGGCAGAGAAAGAGTTTGCTATTTCCTTCATTGGATGTGACAAGGTGCAATGCATAATGAACAAAATGCCATAATTGCTCAGTAAAGGGACTTTATTAAAGCATATGGACTAACTTTATGAGAAAGAAAGAAAAAAAAAAAAAACACCACACTTCAATGAATATTTTGTTCTACCAAGAAACTGGTTTCAATTTAGTTTTTCAGAAAAATAAACAATATCAACAAAATTACTCCAAATACAATTGTTCCACAGGGCTCCTTCCAATAGCACTAGACTTATATGTCTTAATAATAATTTGCAGGAAGTCTGTTTGTTTTAGCTCTAGCCTACTTTGAAAGACAGATAATGAGGGAGACTACAAGTGCCTAGCTTACTGTTTCATTTAGATTCCATGACTGTTGTTCCAGCTCTTTTCAAGTTAGGTATTAATGACAAAGGGTTATGAAAGGATTTTATTAAACATTCAGTACCTTGGCAATGTAACTAAAGGCATAAACCACAGCAGCTTACATGACAATTACATATTGCAGCCCTAAAAAAAGGAAGCATTTAATAATGATGGCTTTATATAATTCTGATACCTACAAAAATTCTGGACCCAACTCAGCCCAAGTGTAACTCACTGACTCATTGGGCATATAACAAGGATGAATTTAGTGTTTTGCATTCATGGGAATAGCTTTGCCTGTAAGAAACCAATACATTTTTCAGAAAGCCACGTAATAAGGGACTGACCCAAACCACATAATTCACATTTTCATTCTCATACAAACTTCCACAGAAGGAGCTGGATGCACGGTTCTGCTTTGGGTGCATGTTTGCTCACAGTACAGCACCACATATCCCAGTAAACCCTCTCCAAATAAAGGTACTGAGTTTATATAGCTTGTCTCCCAAACTGTAAGCATAGTCATTCAATACATTTACACAGCGATGAGCACAATATAGTGTTTAGGTATTGGCGTAGTTTTCCTTGCCATGGGCTATCTATGACCTAGGTATGAGTTAAGTGCATATGCCATAGCTATGTGTTGTGGCTCCCCTTTTCATTTAATATTATCTCCTATCGTGTTCTGGTCAGTGGAGTCTGGACAGCTATTCTGCCTACATCTGGCAATAACAGGAGCTCAGACACTCAGCACAAACCTGGCATTAAAGGTGAGACAACTGAATCCCACCCAACTGAGAGGTACAGGTGTTAAGTACATTATATATGTTATCCATGGTAACTCTTTCTATATCAAAACCCATTCAGAAGACTGCTGGCCAGTGCAGAGGTAGGTTGCAGGAGGCAGGGAGAGGCTACCATTGCCAGAAGTGAGGGCACAGAAGGGGCTGCCCCACACCCAGTCCACAGCACATGTCAGCAGGCAGAACATGAACATGCTTCTGTAAATAGACCCAGAAGCCATGAGGAACTACCAGATCCCACCATTTAGACATAGATATTGTATGTCAAGGGATGTGTGTTTAAGCCTCTCACCTACAGAATTATAAGGGTGCATGCAGAAAGTGTCACCCACTCCAAGTGGCACCACACAGGCCTCTGCCAACGTGAGATTGGGGATGTAAGGTGAGAATCACTGGGGGTTCTGTGAGGTGAAGCCATGGGTTCTGAGAGACAGCAGTGGTGAGAGCTGCACCGATAGGTATCTGCATATTTCTACAGGTACAGATATGTATAGCAACTGCAATTTACAGCATGCAATTCCTGAGTTAAGAACAAATTCACACCTTGTGCACAAACACATGCATGTGAACTAAGACCACTGTCTCTTTCTCCCACATCACCAACCTTAGCAAAGACAGCATTTTACCCCTTATGTACAACCAAAGCAGAACAAATTAAAAACTATGAACCTGAAGTAAAATCTGTGGGAAACAGCTTGCGAGCAATCCAAGGGCTGAAATATATTAGCTTATACATAAGCTTGTAATTCACAGAAATTTATATAAAGTCTGCTTAAGGATCACAGTGTTACCGAAGAAAACACAAATTCTATTCAATCAAAAGGAGAGCAAAGAAAACTCTAGGGGAAGAAGATACAATAAAAAGAGTGGTCAAAAGTGATCAAAGCTAAACTGATCTGATCTGAAAAAATCTTGCAAAAAAAAAAAATAAACAGCTTTTTAAAAAGATGTCTGGAAGCCCTAGGAATAGGAAGCTCTTTCCGAGACAAATTTCAGTCCAACCCAAGTGACATTGCTATGTAAAGCAATCTAAGCAACTTCGTAAGACAAGAATAGCAGAAGAAAAGATAAGCACTTAGCAGTCTCTGTCTTAATAAAACATTGACCACACCAGCAACCATAACCTTCAACTACCTTGATATGCAAGGTAAGCCTCTATGAAGAGAAATTCATACATGGTGCAGATAATGAGGTTAATTTTTCTGTGAGCTATCATGGAAATGATTATAGTATGTTATCAGTACTTTGCTAAAATTTTTCTCAGTATGGAAATCAATCTTTCTTTCTTCTTGGCTAGAGCATAAAGCCTGAGATTTATAAAGCCTTTTAAGGTGCCTCTAAAATTAATGGGAATTGGATGTCCTCATTACCTACATGCTTTGAAAAACTCAGCCAAAATGCATAAAATGCATAGACACTGGCTATCATTAAACCCTCCCCAATTTTGCCTTTGAAAGTGGATAAGGATATCATCATGTTCAAATGATTCCCTGTAAAGAAGTTAGCATCAGGAATATTTAGAGAACACTACAGTGCTCACTGTAAATTACTTTCAAAGGCATGTGAAAGACTTTAATGGTGCCTACACAAACAACTGCATGAAGTAATATGGTGAAGTGAACCTCTGAGGACTAGCTGCCAGCGCTGCAGTCCTGAAGGAATGGAATATATTATATATCCTAAGTAGCCACTTTGTTGCTCCAGTTGGGAACAGTCTGGTAGGCTAGGCTATTTATCCTTAGAGCTGATTGTCTGCTGATATGCACAGACTACAGTCCACAGGCTCGATTGCAATGGATATATTTGGGATGGTTCTGTCAAACCAGTTGTTGAAATCATGTTAAATTCCCAACTACCTGAAACCCTCAATAAACCATCTGTCAAACCGGTTGTTGAAATCATGTTAAATTCCCAACTACCTGAAACCCTCAATAAACCATCTCCATTTCACCATTGCCACTCTCTAGGACAAAAGCCATGTTGTTCTAAATCAAGTCTCTTAGTCCCACCTTCATGCTTTTTCCCTATATTCTGAGTAAAAACGGTGTCCTTGCCAGCTGCCTCCTTCCCCAGTCTTGACCACCCTCCCTTCCTCGCCCCAGCTGGCTGGTTAATGAGGACAGAAGCAAATCCTGGGTTCTGTAGCGTTACAGTGAGGGTCATGCAGACCATGGGCAAAGTTTGTGCTGCTGTTGCTACCCTGCTAAGAGTACCCAGATGAGCTAGCTCATATCTTGCTCTGGCACTGATATCATAAACTTAAGTAGTGCAACCACATTCCGCAGTGGAGTGCAGATGAGAAAACCAAAGGAGAAAAACTTCAGCCTTGTATAATTTCCATGATTAAAATCAACAGCAATGTTTGACTAATTGGCCCACAAAGGCCTTTGCATTGACATAATTTAAATAAGCTTAAAAACAGAACAAAGTTAAAAAAACAGCACCATTCAGCCTACCAACCAGCCATATCATGAACAAGTGGTTGCATCTGCATGTACGCCTGCTGAAGGCAGGTGGAGCTTGTCCTGTGTCCACTTTCAAGTTAGCTTTAAAGTGTTCTTCAAAGAAGTCACAGAAAGGCTGAGAAAGAAGTGGACCAGGTTGGATTCTGGACATCTGTTTCAATACCATGGGTGAGATCTCTATTGAGAAAGCCATGGGCCATCAAGTAGGCTACAACCTACCCAAAAGCACCAGATGAGATCTTGACTGTGTCTACCCAGCTCTAACTGATTGCATTAATTCAGTATGAGCCAGAAAACAAAGCATTAGGAGAACTTTGTTATGTAACTGTTGCTGAACGCTCACTTGGGGCAGCAGGCCAGCGGGTGACAGAAATCACTCTGGCAACTGCTAATTGGCCTTAGTTAGGAGTAAGTCAAAGAGATTGGCATGGGGCAATGTAATTAGCAAATTCATTGGCAGCTTATGACAACAGTCTAATTTAGAAAGTAATAAATAGTTAAAACAGCAGTGTCCCAGGGGCAGAAGCATGTACATACGAGGGTGGCTGACATGGTGAAGTAGCTATTGTCCAAGGTAGAACCACCCTCTGTAGGAGTCAAGCTGCCACATGTCCCAGCATGTCTCCCTCTGCCAGAGGCAGCATCTCCCCCCCCCAGGGTGTGGGATGCTAGTCTAGACCCAAGTGGGTCTGAGGATCTGATTTGTATGAGTTGTGCATCTGTGTATGGTAGAATGGAATTCCTGGAATAAAAACATTGCTATCCACGCACTAAACCCACCTTGCTAAGTAAAAAGTCTCAGATGGTACATCACAAAGTGGTGTGGGTCTGTTCCTGCGGCCACCCCACCCAGCGCTGCCACAGCAGAGCGTTCAGCTGCAACTTAACCGAGGTGTTGTACAAGAGAAGAGGAACTCCCAGGCTGTGCCCTGCCAGGCTCATCACACCACACGCATCTGACAGGATGAAAACTGGTGGGCAAGGGCCTGTCTGTCACCTTACAGAGTGGGGGGCTGTGGGGAGGGGAAAGCAGGAGGATGGGAATAAAGAGAAGTGGGGAATGGGCTCTGTTCCCAAACACCTTGCTCAGCACATCAAGGCTTGGTGTAATTTGCTGCCCATAGATTAGCAGCTAATTACGGGCCCCTGTAGCAAAGATGAAGCGAGGAGGTCTGTGAGGGGCACAGTGTCTCCCAGAGCAGTTCCTGAGATGAGGCAACTACCCGGCTTCTGCATCGCTCAGAGAAAAGCCTTGAGATTCACGCTAGCCCCAAGCAATGAGCCTGGCTCTGGCAATAAAGTGATTGTGGCAGTAAAGTGAAACAGTCATTATGTACTTGGCAACGGCTCCAGCCTTGAGATAACCTGCTTTTTAATTGAGCCGAGGAATGTTTTCATTCTTTCTCAAGTTGCATATTATTTATGGGTACAATGTGTAATAATAAAAATTACATATCTCGGCAAAAACAATGAGCAAAAAGTCAGCTGGAAGAACACTACACAGTGGGCATATATTTTTCTAAAGAGGTAGTCATCTATTTTAAGTACTATTGTGCTCTGTTTCGTTGTGGCAATCCACAGAGAAAGCAGCAGAATGCTAGCGATGTTTCTGCACATCCGAAGAGATCCTGTTCAAAGCAGAACCTCTAGGCATGTGCCGTGTAGCCCCTCATCTCCAAGCCCCATACACTCATCTCCCAATCTGTACTCCAGCAGAGACGCTGGCGGAGGGAATGGCCACAAAATGTCCACCTCATTCCACCGCTCTGAAGTGTTCATCCTCAGCAGAGCCTCTTTCCACTCCTCTATAAAGGGAGCAGCAAAAATTGTTCCAAATTTCCTTCCACGCTTCAGTGTGCTGAGCGCAGGCACTATTGACAATTTGGCGGGGAGGGGGGGCGGGCGGAATGCGTTGCCTTTATCAATTTTTAATTTCTGGGGACTGTAAAGTTGTTCTTTAGGAAATAAATACTTCACTACTTTCCCACTCACAGCATCCCAGCGTATTTGGTGTATCGATGTGCATTTAATAAAAACTTTCAATACCGGAATTCTTTCAATTGCTTCTTCAGATTTTTTGCTCCAAGCCACTGTGGTTGGATTACTCATGGGAAAAGCTGAGCAAATGGATTTTGTGTACTGTGTGTCTGCATAGGGAGAAAGTGAGAGAGCACAGAATCACTTAAATGCTACAATCACAACCTTTTTTTTTTTAAGTATTTTTCTTTTTGCAATGACCCTGCTGTCACAAATACGTTGTTTATCACTTTGTGCTCTGTCATCATTTGTGAACAGAAAAAGCAGGACTGCACTGCACACATTATTTTAAAACTCTTTTGTAGCCAACAGGTCTTTGGGCTTACAAACCAAAAATGGGGAGAACTGACTGATGAAAAAATAAAAAAGAAGGCTGAAGAAAAGAAAAGGAAAGAATGCCGAACCTATAATGTAAATCTCATGTTTAATTAGGAAAGCTGAAGAACTGTGGCCAGGAAAAACATGTTTCTCTGTAAGTGGTCTTGAACAGCACTGAAGATGAAAATAATAAGGCTGACAAATACACCTTGGAGGGTGACTGCAAGAATAAAATCAATTTATTTAATAATTTAGAAATTGCTTCCAGCCATATCTCCCATTAAAATCTGAAGGCCATTGTATTCTGCATTTCTTTGGTCTTTTTTCTCCCATTTAGTTATGCTCCACCAGCTTTAATAAATAAGTAATACATGGGGGGAAAACACTTATCTCGAGTGCTTTGCCACAACCCTGTAGGGCTCTTTGATTCTTTCTAACTCTAAATAGATCAAGTCAGGAACAATCACCTCCCTGGAGAAGAATGATGTTTCAGGGTTAATACACTAAATATAGGCAAGGAAGTCCAAAAATTAAAATGGCATTAATGACCACCAAAAATCAAAGCAAGTAACCCACATATTAAATGCATATTCTATTTCCCAAAACCAAATGAAAAATCTCCTGGACATGTAAACAGCAGTCAGCAGCTATATGCTCTTTTGTAGGAAGAGTTAAAGGAAAATGAGACATAACAAGAGTAACAATCCAGAGATAACATTTTTTTTTTATTATTCTATCACCTGTTTTAAAGTTTTCTCCTTATAAATGTCCCTACAGCCCAAGCATCCTGAGACTTTTTCCCTGACAGTGTTTTGACCATAATTGTTACAGATTCTTGTTTTTACACTGCACATTTTAGAAAGGAAATATATTGGACAGCCTTGCTTGTTAATCAATTAAACATTAAATACTCACCACCTCACTCATGGAAAGCTAATGTAGTCCAGGCACAATTCTTCTGCAACTATTTTATGCAAAATTCATAGTGTGAATTCTATAAACAATTCATAAAGTCAAGTATGAGTTTGATATAGGTGCATACCAGCAATGTAGGCCAACTTCATTTACACTGGAAAACTAAACATAAGCACAGAAAATGCCTTTCTGCCCACTTGAGTTTGATGATAAACCCAGCTGCATGGTCAGGGGGACCTTCCTGGGTTGTTCTGGTAGTTTGTTACTTTCACTTGCAAGACCAACAGAATAGCTGAATTCTGCAATAGCTGTAACAATATTAATTAATTCTTTTCAGGCATGTATTTCCATTTTCCCCTAATATTGTTCTTTTTAACCATTCTAAAACTAAATAAAATTGAGAAAGGCAAAAGAGCACACACTAAAGGCCATTATAAAAGAACTGGCTGAATAGATGTCTTTCAATTGATGTCAGTGGACTTCAGATAAACGGGAAATTACATTAACGTCCTCTTACTTTCCCAACATACCAACAAAAAGTAGCTTTTGAAAGAGCTTACATAATAGGCCCACGTGGATTTCCTGCAGCAGCTAAGGCAAGGCAGCACTCTCTACCTCAAGCTGCTGTTTGGTGAGCCACGAGCAGACAGCTGGACCGTGGGAGCAGAGCCAGTGGTTCTTACCCATGAGGTAACCATGTGATTCAGATGGGATCCAGGCCTGATTACACACCATAACTCCATCATCTTCATCTCCTGACACCTTAGCTTCTTATTTCCTTACCTTAAGGGCTCTCAGACCTTCTTCCCACAGCTTTGGTAGGCACGCAACATTGTCCCCACAAGGTCTGGGGGACCTTACTGCTGCTTACCAGTGTGGCCTGTTGAATCTAAGGAATTTAATCCAGAGCTTCTACCCAAAAACACTTACAGCTTTTTTTGGCCACATGTGGACAAAACTCCAGTGACCAAATAACATGGTGTCAGAGTTTCCCTAGAGGAGGAGGAAGAAGAAGAAGAAGAAGAAGAAGAAGAAGAAGAAGAAGAAGAAGAAGAAGAAGAAGAAGGTTTCCCTGACAGAGTATGGGGAATGCTTTCCCGCATTAGAAACTTATGGGTGAGAAGAACAACACGGTGGAAGAAAACCAGACTCAGACCTTTTGTACCCTCACCTCCAGTAAAAACACAGGTTTGCATCCAGGAGGCATGGGATGTTTTAAGCCCCTTTTCTTAAGGTTAGGGGCAATTCACATCATTTCAGCACTCCTGACTGTGTGGGCTGTATCACGGCTCTGATGGTTCAGGGGGCAGGACAAGGACAAGAATCCAGAGCAAGGCTATGTGGGTAGATGGACAATGAGGTACTCACACTCGAAGATTGCTGCACTTCCCTTTGAACAATCTTACAGTGCTCTCTGCAAGAGCTTTATTCAGGTCTTCAGGGGCTCTCTTCAGCCATCTGCAGGAGGAGCCCCATAGCCTCCAGCAGGTCATGCAGACAGCAACCTTTTTAAATATTTCTTCCATTAGGGGACCCCTGAGAACTGGTGCTTCAGGCAGGCCATGTAGAATAGTAGGCAAACACTGAAACCATCTACTGTTTGGTTTTGTACTAAGATCTCATTGGGGAACGCAGAGAACTTGGGGAGAGAAACAGATGGGTGGGTGGTAAGCTTCCATCACCTCCTCTTCTCCATGTCAGTTATCTTGTGCCGTTTCCCTGTTTAGCCCAGGTAAGCAGTGCAGTGGCTGTGGCCAGCATGGCCAGAATGCCATATTTCAGCAGCCAGCTTCCCCTGTAATCCTGATTATTCTTTAGAGTTGAAATGGGGGAGGGGAAGGATGTGGATTTTGCTGCTTTTTATGCCAGTGCAGAGCTGTGTTTCTCTCGTCTGCACAGGGGCAGGCTCACTGCTCCTGTGTGTGACCTGCAAGAAATCCAGCAAAAGGGAGGAGGAGGAATCTCTGAAGCAAGCAAGGGACAAAAGTGGCTTGGTTGCTACTGCTGCTGCTGCAGGAGTTGCTAAGAGGAGGCACAAAGCCCCCCCAGACGCTACCACTAGAAAGTCATTAGGATGCACATGGCCATGTCCCCAGCACAGATTGCAAGTCCTCCTCTCCCAAGGCACATGCAAGAGCATGAGGGGCTCAGGCGGGGGTTAGGGGGGGGACTCAGAAAGGAAAGAAGAGGAGCAGTCCCTTCCCCCCAGAAGGGTGGAAATGAACTGGAAAGGGGTGGGTGGAGCTCAGCAAGCTGTGGGTCTGTTGGGGTGAGTTTCTTTCTGGTTGTAAAGTTTCCCCCTCCCCTCAGGATATTCTTTCTGGTTTTGTTTTGTTTTGTTTTTTTTTAAGTTTTATTCATGAGTTGCTAACCATTTTGTTTAGCAAATCGGTTTATTCCAATGACCTTTCCCTGCTTTAATTTTCGAGATGGCAGATGGCTCTAAAGAAATCCCCCTTAAATGCAGACCCAGACCCAGCCTGTTTTTTCACACACTGGACCTGCATCAAAATGCCAAGCACAGCTCCAGAAAGAAGACAAAGTCCCCAAGAAAGAAGTGGAGAGGGAGAAGGAGGGGGCAGGGAGGAGAGATAGACTAGACAGAGGCCAGGTTGAATATTTCTTGTGTTGTTTATTGTCCATGATTTCTCTCTGGTGCCGTTTGCAATCCCCTGCCACTATTATCTGCACACCAGCAGCCAAGTCTACGGAGGATATCCTGTAGGACTGATATCGCTAGGTCTCTGTTGCAAGAAACAAACATCCAAGGGAGGAGAAACAACTGGGAGCGAGGTACTTGTGCAGGAATGAAGGGCAGAAGTGACACGCAGAAAGCAGAGGCAATGCTGAACCAAGCTGAGCAGCTGCAGTGGAATGAAAATACAACATGGGAACAGCAGGTTGGAAGGAAATAAGGAAAATGCAGTTTGAAGCCGAAGCACTTTGAATTGCCCTCTCAGCCTCGTGGTGACTCTCAGCTGGCATTCATGCAAAGGGCAAAGTGTCTTTGCAAAAGTTGCCCTCCTGAAACCTTTGTAAAAGACTTTAGTTCCACTTTGCCCCAAAAAAACATTTCCAAGTTGTAGCCCATTAAGTTGTTACAGATGAATAAGTGACGCATGTTCAATAGCTATAATTTATCTCTTCCCCAGATGGCAAATTTGTGAGAAAAAATCCATACAAATTGTCACATTTCTCATCCTTCTCAAATGGTAAGTAATACCACCCAGAGATGCCAAACTCCAAGATGCACTACTGTTTGTTTTAGCCCACCGTCATGTGGCTGAAAATGTGGTGAGAACAGCAATCGTTTCAAGAACAAAAAAAAAAAACCTGTAGGGATGACATGCATTCAGGTTCCACACCACTGGATTCTTCCGTGACCACAGTTTATGCCTAAAAGGAGAGATCCCAAGCAGGGCTTGCAAATGGCAGCATGAGCTCCTGACCCAAACCAACTCCTTCCAGTCCCCAGAGGGACTGTACAAACATAATTCTGCTAACCGTTAATCTTGTGACTCATTTCAAGCATGTAAGTGAACACTATTGGCTTTGCTGGCTGCATTCAGTCATTTTGAGGGAGAATGAAAACTCATCATGTGACATGTCACAGACTACCACATCAAAAAGGGACAAAAAGCAAGGCATGGCCCTCTACTTCTTTCCTCTCTTTCACTCAAGCCTATGGACTTCCACAAGGTGAGCACATATAAGTGCTCTACTGACCCAAGTCACATGAACTTCAGCCCATAGCCAAGGCAGAACTGACATCATGAAACATTAGTTTATGTGTTGCACTGCTGGGAATAGCTTGAGTAAGATACCAAGAGCAGCAGTCACAGGTTGTTCTTACCTCAGGAAAGGTTTATATTATGCCTGGAAAGATGCAAATTGCTGAGATCTCAAGCTTCTTCATGAGCTCTTGACTTCTTTTCATTCCGCATGGGTTGTTTTTCACTTTGCTTAATTGAAGCCCTATCCTAAGACCAGAGAGACACTGGAGGAAGACAAGAAGGCTCCAACTGCATCAAAGTCCAAAAGCAGCCCTAAGTTAGTATTAAT
Organism: Merops nubicus; assembly: GCF_000691845.1. Lineage (NCBI taxonomy): Eukaryota > Metazoa > Chordata > Aves > Coraciiformes > Meropidae > Merops > Merops nubicus. Next base: position 1,297 of record NW_008602588.1, on the reverse strand, counting down.
GAATGAATCTCACTGATGAATCCCACAAGTGCCACTACCACACAGCTCAGTCATAACCCCCACACAAGGGAATTAGTTTTGGTTTGAAGGATGCAAGGTAGCACTCCAGCATAAGAAAGCCAACTGCCTCCCAGTGGCTTTGTGCAAGGTAGTGCCTAACAGACCTTAATAAAGTGGCCACAGGAAATGTCCTCCCAGCATTTCCCAGAAAATGGAGAAAAAAAAAAAAAAAGGAATAAGAGAATGGAGAAAGAAAAATCAATGTTCTAACACCAGTGAAGTTCAGAGTCAAGCTGTTGACTTCAATGTTTTATCTCATGTGAGACATGTTCAAAGCAGCTGTTTGCCCACATAAAAAACACACTGCAGCACTGATACTATTAGAGGCAAGTAACCAGTTTCCCTCAAAGGACTTGCTCCCAGGACATAGGGGTTTGGTTTTTTTTTTATTTTGCTTATGCCCCAAGTGGATTGTGATTTCCTCAAATACTTCCACTCAAACCATTCTTACCCAGTGTTAGAAGTCAAACAGTGTGAAGGTCCACGATTATTTCTGTTCCCTGATGCAGCTCAGAGTCTGGAGGTCTGTCAAACCATTGTGGCTTCCATTCATTCAAGGAGAGGTAGCAGCAAAACAGTGTTTGGAAATTTTATTAAATATTAAACCTTCTGCTTTCTAGGCCACACAGTCTTTGCCTGAGGCAGCATTCATATAAAAAGTTAAGCTATTACAAGATTTATTGCCTAGATGCAAAGGAGCACACAAAATTGAAGTCTATGTCTCAGCCAGTCAGATACACAAACAGATATTCCTCCTAAGGTGCTCTGAACTATGCTGGAGACCGGCAACAAGACAAGTGCAGCAGTCTCAGTGCAGACCAGCTTGTGCTAAAATAAAATCACCAGCCTGCAAGAATTCACACTGTATAAAATAATCAGATTAAAGAGAGCACAGCCAGCCATAGTTGACTTAGACTGTGCAGCTTCATCAGTGCAATGGTATGACGTTGCCAGTGTGACATCAATCACTAGCATGAAGGAACCTGACAGTGGGAAGCAAGTGGCTGTCTAAGGAGGAACCTTCCATACACAGATTCATTCACAGGTCCTTCAGTCACCATGGGTTTAAGCACACTGTGCTCCAAATGGGCAGAAGAGTGTGGTATTTGGGATGGGAAATCACCGTCATGGCCTCACACACCAACTGTACTCAGTACTGATATGGTCCAAGCTTCCCAGGGGCTCCACAGCAAGACTTGCATTTCTAAGACCTAATGTTTCTCTTCTTCTCTTTTCT
>NW_008602587.1:0-507 GCF_000691845.1 Merops nubicus | reverse complement strand
GCTAAGTCACCCTCTCTGGTGAGATACCGGGCCTTGAACGATACTGGGCCTGTTGCAATTGCTTCCTGTTCTCAAGTCTGCACCCCCCCCACACTGGGAGCCGTTCCCAAATGTCCTTCCCCTGGATCCCAGGGAGAAGAGCTCAGCACCTCCCTCTCCACTTCCCATCCTCAGGAAGCTGCAGAGAGCAATGAGGTCACCCCTCAGCTTCCCACTCTATGGATCCCCCTCAGCCTCCTCCTCTCCAAAGAATAGTTCTTTCAGGCTGTGCTCCTTCAGCACCCATCTGGCTGGTGGGGCCTTGGCCAGGAGGAGAGCCCGCTCTGAAACCTTGCTGGCGGCCAGCTCAGGGTGCAGAGCAGAACTCAGCCCCTGGGCTGGAGCGGCCACGCTGCAGGCCCTTGGGAACCCGCGCTCCTTCCAGAGCGCCCGTTTCCGAAAAGGCCTCTGGTCCGGGGACATTGCTGCCAAAGGCCTTTACCTCTGCCCTGACCCTGCTGCGGAGGC
>NW_008602586.1:0-885 GCF_000691845.1 Merops nubicus | reverse complement strand
ACAACAACAACAACAATAACAACAAAAGAAAAAAATACCAAGAGGGGAATTAAAAGGGACTCCAAGAAAGTGAAAAACTTATAAATTCTCTCATGGGAATAACTTCATTATGCTGAAAAGTCCTTAGAAATTGCTTACAAAGTTTTTTTTGCCTGAGGGTCATTAAGGACTGTACCATCCTGGCTAATTACAGGCACACAACTGAATTCATTCTCTTGCCTTTCTTGTTACTGAGAGAGGCCCTGGAGCCTCACGGGTCACCATGCAGGTAACGTGCCAGGGGATGTTAGGAGGGTGCTAACAGAATTGCCCTCTGTTGAGCTGATTGAAAACATTCTGCATCAATCTCAGGAGTCCAATATTTACTAGAAAACATATTTTGTCAGTGGTTATTTCTGTGAGAGCCCCAGATTGATTTTTCAACTTCCAGATAGGAAAATTCCCCTTGTTTCACTACAGCTTTGGCCAGCTGAATGTTTTCTGCAGCATGTAAATGGTGATATTGTGTTCCCTGGCTCACACAGTTAAAATACATTTTCTCTCATTCTTCAGTATGAAAAGGCAGAGAAAGATTAAAAGAGGGGGAAAGGAAAACTTTTAGGATCAACTATGATGGAGCTAACTGTTTCTGTTTGAAAAGCCACTTTATTGTCTGCTTCAGTCATTCTGAGATGCAGCTAAAAGAGGAATCCAATGTTTTGTTTGCACATTTCAACAGGAAATTAAAATGTACAAACTAGCTGGTTGAAAAAGATTCCTTTCCAGCTGAGAAATGCCTGGGTAAAGAAGCATCCTGCTTCCCAACGAGCTCGGGGTAAGGCTTAGCTTCCTGAGCACCAAGAGGGTGCCCCAGGAGCCCTGGCACTCTGCCCCCTCTCTCCCCAG
>NW_008602585.1:0-3897 GCF_000691845.1 Merops nubicus | reverse complement strand
GAGAGGGGACAGAGGTCACCTCGCTGCAGGAGGTGGCAGTGGCACGGGAATGATCTTGTCACCACGTGGGGGTGGGTGAAAAATGCCCCTTGTGCCCACTGCCCCACCGAGGGCATGTTTTTTTCACCCAGGGAGGCACCTACCTTGGGACCAGCGATGCCATCAGCACCAGGGAAACCACGGCTGCCGGGAGCACCCTGTGGGGGACACGAGGAGGGTCAGTAGGGAGACAGGGGGGGACCCCAGGGGGTTGGGGGGGCTGCCGAGGTGGGCCCCGGCCACTCATCCCCACTGGAGACCTTGGTGGGGCATCAGAGGGGCTGAGGGTGTCACCATGGGGGTGACTGTCCCCACAAAGCTCAGCCGTTGGACAGGGAGGAGGAGGAGGATGGTGATGGGGAGGTGGTGGGATGGCACAGGGGTGTGGGATGCTCCTACTCACACGCTCGCCAGCAGGGCCAGGAAGCCCAGCGGGGCCGGGCTCACCACGGGCTCCTCTCTTGCCTTCCTCACCGGCTGGGCCGGGGGGACCTTGGACACCAGCAGGACCCTGGGGAGGGAGGCAAAGGGATGAGGACCCGGGGGGTGCATGGGAGCCAGGAGGGGCTGAGCCCCAGAGGAGACCTGTGGGGGTCACTTACAGGTTCGCCTTTGGCACCGGTGTCTCCCTTGTTGCCTGGGGCACCAGGTTCACCCTGGGGGTGGAAGGAGAGAAGAGGGAAGAGCCGTTTAGCCCCAGATGGAGGAGCAAAGACCCCCCCTGAGCCACATCCTGCCCAGCCCCTCAGCAGAAGGAGGGATGCTCAGCATCTGTCAGCCCTCAGCACCATCCAGGGCTGCCAGAGGAGACGTCTGGAGCAGAAGGAAGGATCCGACCCCCCGAGGAGGAGGAGGATGGAGGTGCCCGGGGATACTCACGCTGTTCCCCTTGGGGCCGGGGGCACCGCTGGGACCCTGGGGTCCGGAGGGGCCGCGGGCACCGGGGAAGCCGGGAGCGCCAGCGATGCCAGGAGCACCCTAGGAGAGGCAGAGGAGGTGGTGAGGGAGCAGCAGGGACCTTCCTCCCAGAGCCAGGCGGGGGCGAGGGGCACTCACGATTGCGCCCTTGGCACCGGGTTGACCGTCAGCACCGGGGTTGCCCTGTGGAGAGGAAGAGGAAGAGGAAGAGGAGGGTTATGCCGGGCCTGGCAGAACGTGAGGCTGAAGGATGAGGAGCCATCAGGTGCCACTTACAGCAGGACCAGCAGCGCCAGCAGGGCCGGGGGGACCGGGCTCACCACGGGCACCTTGGGGACCTTCGCTGCCACGAGCTCCCTGGGGACCAGTTTCACCCTGGGGAGGAAGAGGAGGGAGGAAGAGCCGTGAGCATGAGGACTGCCCTGAACCCCCTGAAGCACCTCATCTCCCCTCCACCTGCAGCTCCTTTCCCATGGAGGCAAAGCCAGCAGAGATGCCCCTGGGACTTGTCTGGGCACACCCTCACCTGCCCCCAGCCCCGGGCAGGGGGGACCCCACGGCTCTTCTCATTTTGGGGCCACGTGGGGAACCCATTCGATGCTCAGTCCTTCACCCCCACCCCACTCTCCCAGTTTCCACCAGTTTGTCCCAGCCCAGGAGATGGCACCTAGGAGGAGATGGTCGGGCAGGTCCTACCTTAGCACCAGCAGCGCCGGGGAAGCCGGGGGGACCAGCAGGACCAGTTGGACCCTAGAGAGGAGAGGGGGCACGAGTCAGAGGAGGGATCCCACCTTACACCTGGCCCTGGCAGAGCTCTGGCCCTGGGCCAGCATCTCCTGGCCATGGTGGAGCTTCCACGGAAGCTGGAGGTGATGCTGGAGCTGGATGAGTTTGGAGGTTACTCACGGGAGGACCGGCAGCACCAGGAGCACCATCGTTACCACGAGCACCCTGCAGGACAGAGGGCACCCGTTAGCCATGCCCACTGACAGGAGAGGTGGCCCCCAGCCCCCCCACATCCCCCAGGGCAGGGGATGCTCTGCCCTGTCCAAACCAGCTACTCACAGCAGGGCCAGATGGACCAGGACGGCCTCTCTCGCCGGGAAGCCCACGAGGACCCTGGGGAGGGGAGAGGACATGTTTGAATCAACAGGAAGGACCTGGTGGGTCACCAGGAGGACCTCTGGGGGCCTCCTCCCACTCCTGTGCCCCCCATCTCCCCTTGCTCCTGCCCACAGCGACATTTCCAGGGGGTTAGAGCCCCTCCTCACCCCATTCCCTGGGGAAACACCCCCAAGGATATGTTTGCCCATCACATCTTGGCCCCCCCAGCCCCAGCCCCGTGCCCTGGCCGAGGCCAGACCCCCACCACGGTGCCCAGGGGCTGCAGCACTCACCATCTGCCCAGGAGCACCATTCTCCCCGGGGCTGCCAGGCTCACCCTAGGAGGAAGGACAAGGTTGAGGGACCTGCTCGGGAGGGATGCAGGATGGGGGGGACTTTACCAAGAGGACAGAGGTGACGCTGCCAACGCTCCTCACCTTGGGGCCAGCAGGACCAGGCTCACCCTTGGCACCATCCAGACCACTGAAACCCTGAGGAGCAGGAAAGAGAAGAGAAGGGGGGTCAGAGGGGACCCCTCGGTGAGGTCAGGCTCCCCCCATCCCCTAAATCCTGCAGATGTGGGGGGGACACTCACCCTGTGACCCTTCATGCCTGGCAGACCGGCGGTTCCTGGGAGACCACGGGCACCCTAGGAGAGATGAGAGGTGGTGATGGAGAGGCTCAGGGGAGGTTGTGCCCACACCCCCTTACCCCTGTCCCCCGGGAGGGGCAGGCAGCTGCTGTCACATCTTTGCTTTGCCAGCGGGCAGCTCATGTTGGGGGGTCCCCTCCTGTGCCCCCTGGGGAACGTCTCACCTGGGGGCCGGGGGGACCACGCTCTCCTGGACGCCCAGGCTTTCCAGCTTCACCCTGAGGACAAGGACATCAGGTTGGTGGCATGTCCCCAAGCCAGGTGGTTCCTGCGTGCCGGGGTGGGGGGCTGGCAGGGCCACCAGACCCCAAAATTGGGGAAAGGAGGGAGGACACCACATCTAGAGGCCACTCACATCATCTCCGTTCTTGCCAGGGGGACCGGCGGGACCACGGGGACCCATGGGACCCTAGGAGAGATGAAGGGCAGGGTGAGGATGCTGTGGGGGACGACTGTCCCTTGTCACCCTGTCACCCAGGCTGAGCAGTGCCAGGCTCTGGAGGCCCCATTCCCACGGAGACAGCCTTGTCCCCATCCCCAGGTGACATCAGGCTGGAGGAGGAGGAGGAGGTGGCAGGACTCACAGAAGCACCAGGTTCACCGGGTTCACCAGGGGGACCTTGGAAACCTTGAGGACCCTGCAGGTTGGTGGGGAAAAAAAGGGAAAAATGGGGAAAAAAAAAAGGGTTAGAAAATGAGAAAACTGGGTCTGAAGACCCCTCTAGCAATGGGAGGGGGAGTGTCCCCCATATGGTGACACGAGGACGTGCACCCCCACGTGTTTCCGTAGCCATCAGGAAGGGTGGGACACCCTGTCCTGCCCTCCCCCCGTCCCATCCCACCCCAAGGGGCCCTTGGGGCTGGTTGTCCCCAAAAGGAGAAGGGAGGGGGGTACTCACAGGAGCGCCAGGGGGGCCGGGGAGACCGCGAGGACCTGCTGGACCCTGGCAAGGAGAGCAGAGAGTGGTGATGACACCCTGTCCCCATCCCCACCCACTCCCTGTCCCTATTGCCACCCCACTGCTGCACCCACTGAACCCTGTTACTGTCCCCATCACCACCCCATTCCCATCCCCACTGTCACCTCTTTGAGACCTCGTCATCACTCCATCCCTGTCCACAACACCACCCCATCTCTACCCCCATCATCCCTCCATGCCTGTCCCCATCACCACCCCATCACT
>NW_008602584.1:23206-44191 GCF_000691845.1 Merops nubicus | reverse complement strand
GCCGCCCGGGTTGGGGTGTGGGGCGGGGCCCGGGCAACCCCCTGCGCTGCTGCTGGGGACCAGGGCAGTTCTTGAGGGACGGTCCCGTTAAAAATACCCATTCTTTATATTATCCTGAATGATTTCCTGCTAAAATAATGAAAGATTGACATTGGGCAATTTTGAGAGAGTTTTGTTTTACCGGATGTTTTGGCGCAGCTAGAAAATGAGACTTGCCCGAATCCCACAAATAAATTTTAAGCACAGGCACTGTAGACAGTAATCAAAATACTGAAGTTTAAAATCTAGTGCTTGTGTATTGATTCATAAGTCATGTCTTGGTTTGTTTGCTTAGTAGTATTGTTAATGTTAAGTATATTGTAATTTATTGCATATACTAGAATCATCTTTTCAATGTCAATCCTTAGGAGGAAGGAACAAGAGTTTTGTCTTATGGCTGCTCCAGGAAAGGTGGCAGCTTTCCACCTGCCTCCCCTGCCAACTGTTGGAGAGATTATTAAACTCTTTCGCCTTAAAGCACAGAAACAACTTTCCCAGAACTTTCTACTGGATTTGCGATTGACAGGTTAAATATTTTATTCTAATATTTTTACCTACTATAGCATGTGTGTCCTGGCTTTCTTCCAAATCCAGATTCTAGCTAAGGAGGTGGTGTGTACATGATGATATCTGTCAAACTAATGGCAGCTCAAAGGTAAACCTTTAAAGACTTATTTTGCAAGTAGTTTGTCTTGGACAAACGGATTTTACTACAAATTCCTACAAAATGCAGTTCTTTATAAACTAATTTTTAGGTAGGAAGTATATTCCTATATAAGATAGGGGTTACTGATTGAAATGCAAAAATGCAAGCCTTAGTAGCACTTCTACTGTTCAAGTACTATCGTAGTTTGATTCAAAAAAATGAGTATTTTTTTTTTTTTCAGATTATTGTGTATCATAGAAAGTACTGTGATTCATTGTTCAGTTTAACTTAATATATATTGTATGACTGGACTGTTATTTGCTTCAGTTTATTGGAAATGTAGCTTTTTTGAACCAGTTGTATTATTCTAAACAATTCAGCTTTCTTCAGCCTCATGTCAGGAATGGGTGACAGAGCTGGCACTGCTCAGTCAGTGGTGGGTTTCTTCATTGGTGGTGGCTGGGTTTTGCAGTAATAAGTGCAGTGCAGCTTCACATAGCTGTTGTTTTGATTGCATTTGAAGATTCAGGTTGGTAAAGATTTAGGAAATTAACATGAAATTCCCTTCAACTTTCTGAACAACTGGACTAATCCTGGAATAAAAATGTTTGCATGTAAAGCTTTACAAGTAGACAGACCTTCAGATATTTCTTATTTATATTGCATACTTAAGAAGCAGCATAATTTCTCTCAGCATATTCCCTCTATGCTTCTTTGCTTCATTAACTACTTTTTTTATCCTTATTTTAATTGTTAATCCATGGCTATAACACCTTTCAGTGTTGCACCCTTCCATTTACGTACAGGTATTCTTTCCTCAGCTTCCAGCTGCCCTGCCTCCTGTAGCTACCAGTTGCCTGTATTCCAGCTCATACCTTACTCAGCTCCCCCGTCATAAAATTGCTCTGTCCATATTGTAATCTCAGTAGAGCCTCACTGTGCCTCTTTTACTTCCTAAATTTCATTGAAGCAGAGGTGCTGTAGTGAAATACCTTTATAAGGGTAAGCAGTGAGACTTTAGGGTGTTGAACACAAGTGCTTATTTGCAGAGGAAGAGCACTGCTAGTTTACAGATGAGAAGTAATACTCTCTTCTTATCTGATTCTGTAATGAGTAACAATGTGTATTAGAGAGAAATTTTTTAAATAGCTGAATGTAGCTTGTAGTATGAAACAAATCTGAAATCTGTGCTGCCTAGCAGGTGTGTGATCATTTAACTGGGATGTGTCACTGTTTGTGTCTGTTCTGAGATAAGCACACTTGTGATTTAACAATAAACAATGAGTTTATCTTAGTGAGCGGAATGTTCTGGAGAATGAAGGCTGAGAATGTTCTTTGTGTCTTGCAGACAAGATAGTGAAACAAGCTGGGGAGCTGAAAAATGCCCATGTTTGCGAAGTGGGCCCTGGGCCAGGAGGAATTACCAGATCCATTCTCAGTGCTGGTGTTGAACAGCTCCTTTTAATTGAAAAAGATACTCGATTTATTCCAGGATTGCAGGTATCTACTGGTGAATAATTTGTATACATGCATGCACAACACTGAATAACATTTTAAGAACATAGAAGGGTTCCAAGTGTCTTGTTGAGATCTCAGCATTGAAAATAAGTTTGCTTCTTTGGTTTTAATTACAGCTATCAGTAAAGCAATTAATTGCTCCTGTTTTCCTTTAGGACCTGATTTTACAACTGAATTAATGCTGAAGCCTGTCTGTTTTTTTTTTCAGGTTGAGATGCTTTGGTTGTATTTCACCATGCAGGTGAAATAGTAATTTGAAGGCTAAACGTAGTGCCTTATTTTTCATTTTAATCCTAATAGTTATGCTTTAAAGCTTAGTAAATTTTGAAATCGTATCTTCAGTTAATATAGTTCAGCATAGATTAACATCCAGATACAGAGGAATAAAAGACAATTTATTGTACATTTTAAAAAAAATACTCTTGTTGCTTTCTTCTAAAGTTGGTGTAAGTTCACAAGTCATTGTGGCATTTTTCAAATGCCATCTACTTGCGTTGCTATTAAGTTTCCATGTTTATGGAATTTGGCTGTATAAACCTAGCAAGAAAAAGAGAATCCAGAATTTCCAGATCTTACTGGTTTCTTGTGCCTCTACAAGCTCAGATTATAACAATTCAGAGGTCTTTCCTTATATTGCACTGTGTGACTTGTAGTAAATCAGTGGGGGAAATAAACAGGAAGTTCACTTGAGAACTGCTGCCATCTTTGTAGGACAAAACAAATTTAAGATATGAGTGAAACCACTGGTATCCTTAAACCTAAATATGCATGTAGCTGTGTCTTTGTAGGCCTAGCCGTTGGTAATTTACTGTACATCATCTTCACCTTATAAAGTATGAAAACTTTGTGTTTTCACTTCCCTTGAGTGGGGGAAAATCTGTATTTTTATTTTAGATTTTAAGAACTGGCTTGAGATTGGAGATAATTTGAGATTAAATGATACTTGCTTTAGTTAACAGAGTTTTTTTTAAGGACTTGGACAATTTTTCTGATTTTCCAAAATGCAACCACTGCAACAGATTTCTGTGAATACAAGTATACTGTTCAGGGTGTATAATGAGCTTTTGGTAGGTAATTATCTCTACTATTCAAGTGAATTAACATTAGTCATTATTTTTAATTAGCAATCTTCTCAGTAGAAATAAATGTCTGAATTAGATTATTGGATATAAAGATGCTATAACTCAGTGGATGTGAATGAATAAGACATATGTTGCATCTATTAGTGTTAAATTTGATATTACTTTTTTCCTTCAAATAAGATAATACATAACTGAATCTTTCTTTTGTGATAATGTGGGTTGTAATACCTATGGTTTTTTTTTTTCTGGTTTCCCATTAAAAGCTCTATCAAACAAAATGATAATAAAAAGGGTGAGATTTGTATAGTAGAAAATGTCAGAGATTAAAATAACAATTGGGGCCTATTACTTAAGAATGTCTATTTAGGTACTTAGAAAATTGCTGAAGTAAAACATGCAGCATTTTCCATTAACTTTTTCAGGCTGTGGTCTCTATCACAAAACAGGTTGAGATCTTTACTGCAGAACTGAAATATAGTGAGAAACATATGTATACAGAGCAAATGTTTACACAAGCTGAGAGTCTGTCAGTTCTGTCTGGCTCTTAAAGAATCACAACCTCCCTGTGCCATATGCCCTAAATAGTTGTTAGGCTGGAAAGATTTATGGGGAGAGAAAGGGTGCTCTCAGCCAGAGAGTGTATAGAACATAGAATTCTTCAAGGAATGCCATTTCATTTTTTAAATTATGCCCTTTAGGTTGTGTGTGAGAAACGAGAGGATCTGTATGATGGAGAATCACTTGGCTTGTGTGCTTGGTGCACAAGAGCTCCTTGAACTGTGTTAGCTGCACATGTTGGCCTTAAAACGGAGAAAGTTTCGGTGGGTTTCTGAGTCTTTATTTCAAACTGAAAATACACAACTGTGACTTTTGGCCCACAAATTAAGTGCAGTTTTCATTTTTTGTCAAGTGTGATAATCAAAAAAACCCAACCTCCTCTTGACATTAAAACTACTATTAAAAACCAAACATTCCTCTCATGCTATTTTCTAACTGTATTGATCTTACATTATCTTTCATCTGGTTGCAGTATTCATAGCAGCGTCAAAGAAAGATTTGACAAAACATGGCAGATTAGTAAATTTTTGTGCCATCTAATTGCCAGTATAATGCTGAAAAATCCACTGGGTGGCTTGCACTTGAGGTTAGATTTATTTTTCCTATTTGGACATAATTGAACTGAAAACATGTAGAAACAGTTAGGTTTTGTCACAGAATCATAGAATGGCTTATGTTGGAAGGGACCCTGGAAATCATCCAATCCAACCTCCCTGCCATGGGCCAGGACGCCTCTCAGCTAGCCTAGGTTGCTCAAGGCCTTATCCAGCCTGGCCTTGGACACCTCCCAGGAGAGGGCATCCACCACCTCTCTGGGCAATCTGTTCCAGAGTCTCACCACTCTTGTACTGAAGAACTTCTTCCTAAGATCTAGTCTTTTAGTTAAGATTTTTTTTTTTTAGTACTTTACACATAATGTAGTTGTTTGGATGATAAAAAAACCTTTTGCTCAAAAAATTTCATGCAAACATTTTGTGAGCAGTATGAGAAAGCAGCACTTTCCTTTGGCTCAGAGACCTGTGAAAGCTGTTTGTGCCCCTAAGCACATAACCATGATTCAGACTGAAGATGGAGCTAACAATGGTGAGCAGTTTATTATAGCAGTTAAGCCACCAGCACTTAACTTTTTATGGATTTGGATCTGTGTGCAAAAGCAAAATTGTTCTTTAAGCCATTTTACACTATTCTGACTTAGGAACAATAAATATCTCCAAATGTCATCTTTATAAAACTTGGCTTTGCTTCTGAATTGAGCTTTTTGTGCACAGTTTCATCCTGTAAGAGAAAAGTTTAGTGCAACATTTAAAAAAAATTCACTCATTTCGATTGCGTAAACTGACACCAGAAATGAAAGGGTTGGTCATCAAGCCACTGCCCTTTCTGAGTTTGCTTTTAACTTTTATTAAATACTAGCTAATCTGCAGAAGTGGGATACAGAAGTTGACAACAGAGTGGATTTTTTAATGTCTAAAAAGATACAAGTTTTTGAGATTTTTTTCTACTGTTAGGTGCTCATTCCTTCATTTTTGGGTACTACTTTGTCTTTAATGGTGAGAGTTCAGACCTACTACAAGGAGTAATAAGAGAATCTTTTCGCCCTTTTTTTATGTAAAAGGAAAAAATTGCTATTTCTGCAGCCTTGTGTCACATATAGCTAAAACCCTGCAAAAGACCCTGCAGCTGCAGGAGAAACAGAATAAACAGCACAAGCCTTGTTTCCATAGGTGATGGGTCTAAAAACTTTTGAAAACCTACTGCTTGCATTATTATTACTTAAATCAGGTGAAATCCAGTTAGTGGCCAGGGTTTGTGAATTGTCCTTGTTGAGGAGACTCTTTGCAGTCTTGTCAAGTTTCAGCTTGTGAACAATAAGCCCTTACAGAACCACACATGAAACTTTATTCAGTAGTGTTTTCTTTTTGAAACTAAATACTCACTAATAGTGTGCTCAGTTTTAACTGCTGTATATTGAAGATAAATACATAACAATGGTTTCACTCCTGCTGTGGCTGTGACTGGAAATCAGTTTGGTTAATACTCACTGTGAGTTCTGCTTGCTTGCTTCCAAACAGATGTTGTCTGAAGCAGCTCCAGGAAAAGTGCACATTGTTCATGGAGATATCCTGACATACAAGATGGAGAGGGCTTTTCCAAAGCACTTAAAAAAGAACTGGGAGGATGGTTAGTATTTATAATTGGCTTACTTAATTTTTAAGGCTTCTGAGATAGTCTTAAGTGTGGTGATATAGTTGGAGTTAAGTCAGTGGAGGTGTTACTCTCCTGTGGTACATTTTGAAGGTGAGAGAGACAAGCTCACTTTCTTCCTTTCTAGAAGACAAAGGAGAATCAACTTCTCCCCAGACAAAACAGTAGCGTCAACATGGAGACGCTTTGCAATTATTAACCTTAGAGTGTCTTGACTGTACAATAATGACTCTCGGAAAGTATAAAAGCAAATCAAATGGTATACTTTTTTCCTAGTTTCTTCCTCTTTTTGAGGAAGCCAGAGGCCAGCACTGCTATCCTTCCACTGAAGGAATTTCTGTAATTTGCCTTGAAACTTTTAGGAAATTTGTCCTCAAAAATTTAGTGTTCTCATTGTTTTGGTTTCAGCTGGAGATCTTTGGCAAAAGTAGAATCTACTCAGAAATCTGGGGTTTGGTTTTTTCAAATCTGATGTTCTCACAGGACTTGAGAAACATCCTCTTTTTTAAAATGTCATATTATTTGATAAATCAGAGATCACCTCCTAGTCCCCTTTTCCAAGTTTCCTATCTTAAGGTAGAGTCATTGTCTGCAGTGCCTGAAGAGTAGTAAACTGCTTTCTGACTTAGGACATAAAAGACTATGCCACATTATGTCCACCTTGAAAAATTCCATACTGTATTTGCCTTGTTGGAAAAGGTAAAGTGCTTCACAAAACAAAACTATGCAAAAATGCATGCACGCAAGCGTAGTGCAATTTTTTAATGTTTACCTTTTTGGAACATAGATATAAGTCATTGCCTTTGGAGCTAATTAGAGGCAAGATGTGCATTTTCTGTATTATTGTCATATGAAAATCTGAAAGGCCTCTGAGTTTTGGAGTGATACTTGGCCATCTCTGATGTATGTGTGTAGTACCACAAATATGCTAGAAATATGACAGCCAAAAGTGCATAATAAGCATACCAGAAAACCAGCTTGAATTTGATATATCTTACTCATATTATTAAGTGCTGTGATATCTAAGACAATACACATGCGTTTGTTTAGTCCACTTCTCTTGCACTCGTGTTTAGACATAAGGATGCCTGCTAAAGAAATACCTGCTTTGTGTTGTACAACACTCATATATACTGGCATGTTCCATAATTAAACCATACATATTGCTTCCTCTGGCTAAGTCTTATACTTGCTCTGAGACCTTTTGATTTCAGAGGCCTCTACAGAAGGGGGCTCTTCCAGTCTGAGCTAGGTGATTGTTTGAAGGGTTATGAAGACTCATTGAAATGCCCCTGGGAGGAACTTGTTACACAAAAGGATGAGTGTGGCTATTCACTCTGTACCTAATTGTTGTAGTTTAAAATCATAGAACCACTTTGGTAGTTTTTCTGTTGTTACAGTTTTGCTATTCTGGTGTAGCTCAGCTGCAATCTACTTATCAGCTGAAAGCTACTGATTTATTCAAATGTAAATGAGAACCAAAGCTAAGCAGTTTTTTCCAGCTAATTACTGAGAACAGTAGCACAGTTTTGTCAGTGTAAGACAAGTATAAATTGCAATGCATAATTTTGGCGTGGCATGATAAAAATTGTTTTCATATTTTAAGTCTACGTTGATAGCACATATCTTCCCTACTTACGTGTTCTTTCTTTCGAGAATCTTATCCAAAACTTTTTGACAGTTGTTTTTCTTCCCTCATATGTTAACAGAGCCACCAGATATACATATCATTGGGAACCTGCCCTTCAGTGTTTCAACTCCTCTAATCATCAAATGGCTTGAAAATGTTTCCAAAAAGGATGGACCTTTTGTTTATGGCAGGACGCAGATGACATTGACTTTTCAGAAGGAAGTTGCAGAGGTAAGATGTTAGTGTTTTCCCAGTTTACACATGCTAAATTGAACAAACAATTGTTTACATGCAACCTTTTGTTTAAAAGTACAGAAGCAATCTTAATTTGGTTTAAAAAGTGTTTTAATGTTGAGCTAATCATCTGCCCTGATCTTTTACACCACATAAATATTATTTTTAAAAACAATTCCTTACAGAGGGATGTATTTACTTGAGGTAGTTAGTCTGTTTTATTTAAGTCTACTTTTTTTTTTTTTTACATTAATAGATACCACAGCACTCTTCTGTTTGTAAATATCTTTCTTCACTTAGTCATTCATATGCATCATTTCATCAGTCTGTTTTTTCATTACTGTTTATTTCCTTTGCCCTTTAATTAAAAATCTTTTTTTTTAAAAAAAAGACACCTTCCTTGAAATAAGGAAAAATGGAAAGTTAGCATTATTTCCAGTTGTGATTAAACACTTAAAACACGGAGTGTTTGTCAAGGCCGTGGAAACTAATTTTTACTTTTTTTGAACGAGACATGATGTCAGAATTATTAATGGGTTGCTGCCAGTCTTGTGTGTGTAAAGAGATATAATTTGATGTCTGTCACAACAAGCACGAGTGCATAATGAGATGTTACTTTCTGTCAGTACTTAGGTTCTCAAAGAAGGCCAAACTGATCTGCTATGTAGTAGTGTTAATTTTAGGTCAGTTGATATTCCAGGTCAGTTGATACTAGGTTGGTTTACTCCAGAATGCTTTCAGACTTAATGGTCTATTTCTGTTGCTATTTCATGGAATGTATCCTAACGTTGAGGTGGGAAAACCTTTTGCTTTCAATTTGTGAAAGCAGTATGGCTTCTTACCAGCATCTCACTTTTTTTTTTTTTTTTAAAAAAAAAAAACAAGAAAAATGAATTGCACATGAATCTGAAAAAATGCATTTTCACCTTGTTACTCTAGTGTTCATAAGTACCTTTTTTTTCTGTGTGCAACCTAAATGTATGTTATTTAATCTTTCAAAATAGAAAGTCTAATGGGAAGATTTTTCTGTGTTTCTTTTTTTTGTATGTAAATTAGTAGCATTATATATGCAAATGGTATGCCTTCTATCATTTTGGGGAGTCACGGAAAACCATATTGTAGTGTCATTACTTTAGGCCTGCAGTCAAGATTCAAGTACTGGAGTATTTCCAGTAGGTGGCTCTAGAGAACACCAGGGACAAGCACTTGGTGTGAAGTAAGCTGGATTTCCTCGTTCAGTTCTGAGCAACTGTGGTCTCGGGCATTAAAAATCCAAATCTGTTTTCCAGAAGGACTTCATGTCATTTGAGATTAGACGTTGTTGCAAAATACGGCTAATGGACTATAATGTAAAATGCAAGGTGATGATGGGTAAGATGCAAAGTTTTGTGAAAAAAATTTGCCTAGCACAGAGTGAGAGCATAAATGTACTCTGTACTTTATATAGCTGTAACCAGCTGCATATGCCATTGGTGACATGCAGATTATAGTGCTTCTGCAGCCAGCATAGCTCAATGAGATGCAAAGTGCCATGCACTCTTTAAGTTCTTTCTACATAAAACTCTGAGAGGTCAGAAACTCTATGACATTGAATTACATTGTTCAGGATCATGCAATGAATCAGTGTTAATTGTTGTTGAGTTTACATTCTGGGATCTCCTGACTGCAGTTCTTATATCTATTTAAACACAGTTCTTCCACTGAAAACAAAATTTCAAAGTTTCAAGGTTTACATTTCCATAATTGATTTGAGATAATAAAAAAAATCATTTGAGGGAGGCTGTTTTGTTTTATGACTTGAAGAAAGGATGATAATTAAAATCCACGTCTTTTTTTCTGGTCTGGTGGAACTGCTTAAGTTAACCATTGTAATTTGGCATATATGGGCATCTTTTGTTCTGAAATCATGTGGTTTCAGGCATTAAAAAAATCCAGATCGGAAAACAGAGAAAAGTGTAGCTAGTGCAGATAATAAATAAGTTACTGATATTTTATAGATCTGTGGATTTATATTCTTGAAAGGAAAACGTCCTCTATTCAGAAGAGTGATGTCCTCACTGGATGTTTGTAATCTAAGAACCTAAGTATCAAAGAAAGTCTCAGTGTATATGCCATAAGCTCAGCAGATGTGCAAGATAGTGTCATAGAGTGGATTTGTGTGCTTTATAGTCAGCTAGGTTAACTTGATGTTAACAGTAAGAAAATAAAGCAATATGCTGTGTTACTTGTCATCAAGCTCATTTTTGCAAGTTTAACAGGTAGAAAATACCTTTGCCTTTCTTGCAGGTGGTAGTTGCCTCTTTTCTGTTTCCTTGTAGCACAGCTACATTGGCATGAGTTCTGTCAGTACAGACTTAGGACTGCAGACCACTCTGTTCTGATAGGATTTGATTAAAACTCTTGATGAGAACCTGCAGTTACATTATATACTGAATTCTGAGGCCTGTTAAGGAGGGTAAGGCCAGATATCCACAGCAGTAAAAATAGCACACTTAAGTTTTCAGCACATAAGTTTGTTTTTCTGTAGTTTAAATTTGTAAAATTGTTACTTACTTTGGGGATAAGAATTTTTACCTTGCCCCAAATTCCTCAGTGCTTCACCTCAAATCTGCCAGCTAGGCTTGCTAGTTCCTGGCCCACTTCCATTAAAATGAATTATATTTCAGTTTAAATAGAAGATCTTTGTCAGTCTCTCATTTTGAGTAAAACTGGGCAGAAAGTAGTTTGTCTGAACTGCTCTGCCAGCGTGAACTGCAGGCTGGGAGGTGGGGTGCTAAACTGTTGGATATCTAGAAGACAGGCGTGTTAGAAGAGCAGACTACTTAATCATTTTGTATCTAACACTGCTATTTAGAACATTAGGCAAAAGGTGCTAATAAAGTGGAAAATAATTCACAATTTTGAGCAGCCAACAGAAGAAAAATTAGCATGCTGCTTTCATAACTCATACAGGTTAAATATAAATCCTTAGGTTCTAAAAAAAAAAGTGTTTCGCAGAAAGTGGCTCATGTACTAAAATATGTTTAATATGCCTTTCTGTGATCAGCTTTACAAGTCTTATTCTTGATGTAGGTTAACTCCTGTGACAGATTTTGCAGATTCATTGGTAATGGGGTTTTAATATGCATTTATGAAAAGCACAGTTGTATGGTAGAGCTTACTGAAGAACAAAACAGTTGTTCCTGAAGTACTCATGCAGAGTGGTTGATGGTGAGCAGTGTTAAAAGAGATGTCAGGTACCACCTTGATTGTATTCCAGGTTCAGAATCTTTGTTTTGCTTCATGCCTTGCTGAACTTTTAACAGCGGATGCCAAATTGTGGCCTAGTTAGCAGAACTCCATCATGGTTTGCTTGGTGCAGTGTCAGATGCCACCTGTATTTTAAAAATAGGGATAAAAAAATTGAAGAACTGAGGGGAAAAAAACCTGCAAGAATAGATCATGTTGCAGAAGTATGAGGACAAACTTTTTAGCAAGGCCTGTTGTGATAGGAGTAGGGGCGATGTTTTTAAACTAAAAGCGGGTAGGCTTAGACTAGATAGACGAAAGAAATTTTTAATTTAATGAGGACGGTGAAACACTGAAATAAGACACCCAGAGAGGTGGTAGATGCCCAATCCCTGTAAGCGTTCAAGATCAGGTTGGATGGGCCTGTGAGCAACCTGGTGTATGTAAAGATGTCCTTGCTCACTGCTGCAGGGGTTGGACTAGATGACCTTTAAATGCCTATTCGAGCTCAAACTATTCTGTGATTCTGTTCTAGGATTAGGTGCTCAGCGTTTTTGTGTTCATGTATTTATGAGCATTGCCATACACAGGTATGCTCCTGCAGCTGTGGTTGAAGTGGGTTAAGATGTTACTGGCCAGAAGTGGATGTTGTTAAATTATCCCTTTTGTAGCGGAGAAGCAGGAAGTAACTGCCTGAGACTTGGTAGATTGTTTTGGTGGGAAGCGAAGGCTGGCTTGTTTGAATTGGCATTGGGAGGGTAACAAGCATTGTCATTAGGTCTTTTTCATTTCCACTGCAGAGGTTAAGGAAGTGCAGATCTGATTGCATTGTTAGACTTTGCAGCTCATGTTTTTTTTTTAGAGAATAATAATGATGGTGGATAGATTTTTTAAAATTACTATTTTTTTAAAATCTGTTTCCTCTGAAACACTAATGAAGGTAGTTTTAAATGTTGATGTAAGCAGAAAGAATCAGTGAGTCCTCTTTCTGAAAAACCATTGAAAAGTATTTTATTTACTGTATGCTGTTAGTTAAACTGCCTTTCAGGAGGTTTGTTTAAAAAACAAACCAAAAAAAAAACCCAAACCCTTAGACAGTAGATTTCATTTTCTTTTTCAAGGATAGTTCTGATAAGCATGGCAGCAATTAATGAGTAGGCTTTTCATCTGAAGGTACATGATGTACAGATGTTGCTAAATATGTATATTTGTTTTCATGTTTACCTTTTATTAAAATGGTGGCACATAAGAACAGGAATATCCACTGTTTTATTTCTGTATTGTTAGTGCAATGTCTCTTACCATTTGAGACTTGTTTTACTGGATGCTTTTTATGTTTAAATGCTGCTTGTGCTAACAAAACACACAGGACATGTTCCTTGCCAGGTCATGAAAGTGTAGAAAACCTCTGTCCAGGCTACCTTTTTTATAATCTTTTTAAGAAGTTTCATGGTGAAAATCAGAGAATTACTAAATTGAGCATTAAGTATTAAATGTTCTTACTATTAGATATTTAAATTTATGTAAAGTAGACCCAGCTTCCTTGCATATATTGTAAGCATAGACCAGATAATAATGAAGAAATCTTGGTTTCTAACTGATTTTGAGTTTATGGAGATTCACTTCGTCTTGTAGGAGGAAAAATTGTGATATTAGATACAGAAAGAGTGGAAGGAAAGTGTATGAGAATACTGTCAGCTGATGTTACGTTCATTTTGAAACCTGCAGTCAAAATAGTTTTAGTTTTTTCTTGTGCCCATGCAAAATCCTGTTGGCATTCATTAAGTTCTGTAGGAGTTCAAGGAGCTCCTTTTTGCGTGCATTTTATTGCAGGACTGAGGCTCTAAATTAGCATGGTATGTTAATGAAATGCTGGTACCCTGGAAACAGTTCTAGATGAACTGGGCATAAACTTGATAAGAGTTCTTAACAATTAGTTTTGGGGCAGGGGTTTGTCTTTGCCTTTGATTATGCTGAAGATCAGGCTTAATGTAACTGACCACTTGGTCAGTTTGGTTTCACTGATTTAGATGTTTTGATTCTTCAATAGAGGCTTACAGCTAATCCAGGAGGTAAGCAACGTAGCAGACTGTCCATCATGGCTCAGCATCTCTGCACTGTTGAAAACTGTTTTGTAATTCCAGGTCAAGCCTTTGTTCCAAAGCCGGAGGTAAGTTTTGTTGTATTTCTTTGGGTTTTCTTTCTTCATTTGTCAGTCAAGCAATATATGTGTGATTTTGAGTAAGGAACAGAGTTGGCTGCTGTATTTCAGCATCTCCATACTACGAAGTGGAGTGGTGTGATATTCCTGTACACAAAGCATACTTGCTTCTAGGAGGTGCTTTTCTTTTTGGTTCCTCAGAACTTGGCTTTGACCTTGAAGCCTATCTGCAAGATCAGCATACTGCTTTGGGTGGAAGCTGAGATTAGGATTTAATGAGGGGATAGTCTGCTGGGATTGTAGCTCCTTTGGAAAGCCTGCTGCTTCACAGTCTGCATTTGTAAACACTTAGGGAATTGGGACTAGAAAATTTGATGGGTCTTTCGAAAGACCCTGATAAATCAAAGCTTTTAATTTGTCGTATCTGTCAGAGATCTCTAATTTTACCCAGTCTATAATGTTTGTTTCACTCAATTTCAGCATATTTAGCTCCCTCCCATTCACTATAGCACTTTGTCACCAACATCCTACTGCCTGTTTAAAAAAGTAATAATCTTTTCTCCCTCCTATCTGCTCTTGAGTGAGTAAAGAAGAACAGTCTCTTTGCTGTTGTCTACTGCCACTGGGTTTTATTAAGACATTATGATTACAGGAATCAATAATTAATAATTTAAACTTCATTTTGGTCAAGAATGTGTCTAAGTTCCATCTGTTTCCCCTGAGTGCATGTGGAAGTCTACTATTCTATTTCAGAAATATTTTGCAGGTTCTGAAAGTTCCTCTTAAACTGATCAACTCAGCTCATCAATACCTCTCCCTTCCCCCTTGTTATAGTCCGTCTCTGTGTTTTTTCTCATCAGGCTTATCTTTTGAGACCTTTTGGAAGGTCATTCTCTCTTCTTTATCCCAATGAATTTTAAGGCCTCTGTCTGGGCATAGTCTGATTATTCAAAATTCTGCTGTTTAAACATGTTGAATTATTAGTTGTGACAGCAGTCTGTTGTGAGGAAAAATGACCATGCTTAAGATGTCGTAATTTTGCTTTGCATTTTTTTATTTTTTTTTATTATTATTTTCTCCTGTCTCCTACCTGAATGAAAAATAATTTCGGGATGTCATCTCACTGTTAATAGGTCAAGTAGTGTTCAGTAAGTCCAAAATTTCAATTTTGTGGTGGTGGTTTCCCAACAGCTGATGCGATTTGAGGTCACAGTAGAGCTAGTGTAGTCAAAAGTTTTGTGTAGACTGTGTCTCAGAATTGGGAAGCTATAACTGATATTCTCATTTTCCTGTACTGAAAAGGCCATAGTTTACTGTCTCGTACAGTTGTGACAAATGTCTTACTACAAGCAGGTCCTGCAGCCAGTGCTCTGTTGAATGAAAAAGGCAGTACCACCTAAGGCAAGCCTATTTTTATTTAATCTCTTTCTTTCAAGTATTACTTATATTGCAACAGCAGAAAGTACAGATTTTTCAGACAGACCTGGCACCTGTTTTCACTTTGTTTCCTTCAGAATCCTCTTGGAGATTGGACTTCTGGTTTGTCCCTGTTCTTTTAGTTGTAGGCTGATGTGGTTTTAGACATTAATGTTTCTGATACAATCTTTTTCTTAGGAAGTTCTTGCAAGCATTTTGTGAATGAAGTGTCTCACTGCTTGATTTTTGTTTCATAGGTATACAAAGAAGTTCAGATACTTCTAATGTAAAGTCTTAGGAAGAAGGTTTTGCTACTTATGTAGCTGAGGAATGCTTCATTTTGCTTTTACAGTATGCAATTATTACCTTTTCCTTACGCCTTCCTGGAAAAACACCTTTAGTTTTTATTTTACAAATGTTAGGTTTAATGCACATACGTAGTGTCATGTCAAATCTCTTAATAAAGATGGGGATGCATGTTTTTGAGAAGGAATTGATACCTCTTGCTCCATGAATGAAGTACTATGAATATTGAGACATAAAAGACTCTTGGTTCATAGAATGGTGCTGCACAGTATTGTCTAAGCAAAGAAAAATCGGCTTTTTGGTCATAGTTAAGCCTCTGCAATACCAAAAGGCTGTTGATAATAGCATTAGGAATGAATACATAGGAAAATCAACATGGCTACAGAACAGTAGTAATACAAGCAAGATGTAATTCTGTGCTATGTATATGAGAATAAAAACTCTTCATATATTAGGTGCATAAAACATTTCACTTTCTCAGATGCTGTAGCAGAAGATCTTACTCTTTCCAACAAACTGTACATAAAATGTTAAGGCCCCTTCATACTGTTTTACTGAATTTCAGGCTAATAATATAGCAAGTGGAAGTTGTACATAAGCCAAAAATAGCAGTTGGTTTTGTTGAAAGATTTGTCCAGCATTTATCATACTCCTAATCTAAAGGCCTGTACAATAGCCCTTTTCACTCCCTTACCTATGCCCACAAATTAACAGCAATTTGATTCTTGCTTAGCATATATATAGAAGCATTTATATAGACCATACTCTGCCAATGACCAATAAAAACCCAAAATCTGTGTGTTGAAAGAAAAGGCTAAAGGATCTAATATTAGTAATCAAAAGAAGGGAGGTAAAGAGACAGCTTCTTTATTTAAATTTATTTTCTTATCACCATTTTGTATTGCATTTTACAGTAATGGAATACATGGGAGTGAGCCTGAAACAGACCCTACAGTAATAATTAAAAGAACTTACAAAGTTATTTTTAGAAAGCCAGAAACATAGAAGACAATACATGGTAGCTGTGTTATTTGAGCTGTTAAAAGCTACTATCAGCAAGTGTAAGCCAGAAGCTTCCAGGTTTTGCTTGAATATAGATAATTCAATTTGTATCCTGTGTGTTACAGTTTGCAGGTGTTTTCGTAGTTACATGGTTACATTTCTGTTGTCGTATTGATCCTCAAATCTGACATGCAATGATTTGGGTGGTAGATTAGTAGCAATTGGTGAAAGCCCAGTAGACATTTAACAGTAATAAATGAAACTCACAGCAGGTGGCATTTGGGAGTGAAAGAGCCACTCTTGGCAAGGTTTGAATGGTACTGCTGATTTTGTTCAGCCTGATATCCAGAAGATAAAATGCAGCTAAGGTTTGGGGCTCTGGGTTTTTGTTGTGTTGGGCTTTTTTTGTTTTGGTTTAGTTTGAGGGGGTGGAATTGGGGTGTTGGTTGATTTTTTTGTTTGTTTGTTTGTTTGTTTTTTCAGAAATCTAGTTACCCAGGCAATTTAGAAAGCAAAATGAAAGGCAGATGTTTCTGTTGTTTAAAAATCACTCAGTTTGGCTTCTTTGACAAAGAGGGTTTTTTTTCCCTGACATCATAATTAAAGATAGAAATGTAAGATACTCTATAAAACATCATATGTTACTGGTGGCCTGATTTGCTAACTAGAAAGTAGCCACTGGTACATTAATTGTACTGTCAGTTATGTTTTAAAATAGTTCCTTTTTCTTCAGTAAATGTTACTTAGAAAGTCAAAAAGAATGGTTGGAAAATCGACAAAAAAAAGGTACTCTTGTAGCAGACCTGAGCATTGTTTCCTGCTTATTGTTTTTGTGGATGCCACTATAAATGAAATACCTTATTTAAACATAACTGCAACCCAGATTTAAGAAGTGTTCAGTTACACATTCTTTGAACTAATCAAACTACACTTAGCACAAAAAAAAAAGGCCTCAGCTGATAGGAGTTACTGTATTTACACGTAGTCCTTCAGGCTGTAACCTGCGTTGCTCTCCTGCTCGTTGGCTGGGTAGTGTTTTGGAGGGTACATCCATGCTCCTTGCTGCTTTTTGACACAGGAAGTGCAGAAGATGACACCTGCGATGAGCAGGAACGCTGCTGAAATGAATCCTGTGTAAACTGCTCCTCCCGGCTCCTGCTTGCTGCTTTCCGGAATGTTCTGGTCCAGAAAATTGGAAATAATCTCTCTGGTGTACCAGGATGTTGGTACTAGTCCAAAGATGCCTGCGAGAAGGAAGCAGGCTCCTCCAGCAAAGCAGGCGTGGCTCTTGCTGTCGGCGTCCCCTCCCAGCTTGGTGCACTTCATGCCCACCGTAGCGATGCAGACCCCGAGGGCTGACAGGATACAGGAGAGCACCATGGTGGTCCGTGCAGCCTGGATGTAGACAGGGAGAGAGAGGACGGAGTACTTCAGGGTGCAGCTGAACATCCCCGTGCTGTACCATGTGCAGTCCATCCAAAGTCCTTGCATCTGTGTTATAGCTGTTATGATGTTTGAACCAACGTCTGCATTTACCTTCCAGTTTGGTAGCAAGGTGGCTGTGATAGCTCCCAAAACACCAAACAAAGCCAGAATAAAAGCAAAGAACTGCAGGCTCGCTGATGCCATGATGGTTATCTGCTGTCACCTTTTGTCTGTTTCTCTCTTGTAAAGGAGTGTAACTGGTTGGTTGCTTTGTAGCCGAGGCTGTCTGTAGCCCTCTGTGTAACAGGGAGGAAGAGGGGAGGGAGGAGAAGTGCGAGGGGGACAGAAGAAGAAATCAGCAAACAAAAAAAGCTGGCATTCAAAATCAGAGCTATCTGATTGAATATCTGAACATGACCCTGCAGCCAAGGAGAGCAGCTGAGCAGCTGTACACAAGGTACTTGAACATAAATGATGGCAAAAAGGACAGTGTTTTAGAACTGCTTGTAAGGAGGAGCTGCTGCCCTTTCATACATGATTGCAAGCCAGAAAGCAAAACTTACTTTAGTGGATGTATTTTTTGGTAATAGAATAGAGACTGCAGGATTACTAGACAGGTATACATTGTAAATGGAACATTAGAAATTTGCAGATTAGAAGTCGTGGGAAAATGCCGTGGTAGAAAACGCATTATTCTCTTCAAGTACCTTCTGTAAGTGTGTTGATAGCTGTAGTCAGCTCCTGTTGGCTGTTTTATAATAGTGAACATTGAAAATATTATCTTTTAAATAAAAGTGTGGTTAAAGATAGACCCTTATTTCAGTTATTTAAATATCATTTTTTTCTTTTGTTTAATAACTTAGAAAATTTCATGATTCTAAAGGAGAATAAGATTGCATTTATTTTTTGCAGCATTTCCACAATTAAGTCACATGTGTCTCTTCTAAATCAATGTGTTATTTTCAGTCAGCGATTCCAGTCCGTGACTTGGAACAGCAGTAGTGAGCAAGTCACGAGAGTGAATATGATCTGCTGTTTGCTTTGAAATAGAATACTGTTTTTAACACAGATGTGGAACAGCTCAGTTTTGTAAGTGCCTTTCTTTGAATCGGGCACTTACCTATGTGAAATAATTAGCAAATTTGCCATGAAGTAGCAGTTTTAAAAACTAATTTTAAAAACCTCCATGCTCTTCTTGCATAGAGAGTCAAATTTCATTTGCCAGATGAAAATGTTTTAGGCAGTATGGTAACTGTGCACCTGGGAAGACAGAACTGTTGGTGTTGTATCAGCTGGGCTGTTGGGGTATCAGATAAAGAACAACAGTTTGAAACCTCTGTGACAACAATTAGAAATGGTGTCCTGCCTTTTTTGAGTGGGGCTGTATAACTGGCAGGTTTTGTCTTTTACCCAAGTGACAGAGAAGGGGCAGTCCACAATCTGATTATGCTTTCTAAGGCATTTTAAATGTAAACAAACAACCTTCCTGAAATGAGTTTTTAGTATTAGAACTTTTTTTGAAAAGCCATAATAATAGGGGATGAAGCTGAAATAAGTGGAAAGCAAAATATCTGTAGCATTGTACTCTTAATTCAGTTCATTATGCATAAGACAACAAAGTTTTTATCAATATCTATTCTATCAGTCAAGTGCCATTACATTACAATATATAAATTAGAGGTTTACTTGTTCTTAGTTCAGGGAATTGTTCAAGGTTGTGCTAACTCTGTCCAGCGTGTGTATATATATATATATAAGAAAAAACTGCTTGAGGTGAGAATATCAACAGCATATGCATTTCAAAAATCTTATTTCAAAGACCTGCTTATTTCCAAATCGCTTCAGTTTGTGCAGACTGTCAAGAGTTACTTTGGCAAATACCTACCATCTGCTGTGTCAGGCCCATGGGGAAGATGGCTTAACTTCCTTTCACAGAAGGAACAGGCATGTCTGTATAGCTCAAAACTCACTCAAAAGCATATTCTGCAACAGCTAGTTAGGATCTTGAGTTAGCTTCCTTTGCTTCCTCTTTTAAGATTTCAGCATAAACAAACATAAAAACATGCATGACTACCACTTGCAGTGCTTTGCATTTATTACATTTAATGTGATGAACCAAATTAATAGCATGATAAAGTCAAGCATAACCACTGCAAACATCATAAAAAAGTACAGTTACGTTTCATTCTTGTTTGTGTAGCACTTACTGCTCGGTGTGAGGTCAGAGATGTTTTCTTCGCTGTAGATGTCCTGGAAAAATGCAGTTTCTGTCGAATGCAGCTATCCCTTCTCATATAAAACTGCATTGGCATGTATTAACAAAATTTCTTGGAATGTTGTTTTTTTTTTTCTCTTCTCTACAGCAAGTGCATTACTGCTGTTTGTTCGCTGTCTTAGTTCCATCTACCCGAGAATAAAGGAGTACTTTGTTTAATGAGTTTTGTTTGACAAACACTGAGTAAGGGAAAGCAAAGAGATTATGGAGAAAAACACATGAAGGCCCTTAGTCCTAAATACATAACGATATCCAGGTTCTATGATGAAAACTGTGAACAGAGATTAAAAGGAGGAAAATCTGAGAATCCATAAACTGTAACAGACTTATGGATGGAGGTGGGGGGGTGGCATGGGGGGCAGGTAGGATTCCTTTAGGTTGAACTGAAAGCCAGAGGGTTTTGTTGTCAGTGGTTGTTTTTTTCATCACAGATAATCTTATTAAGAGTTTAAATTTCCTAGGAAAGAACTATGCAGTTTATTTTAATTTGTAATTGGAACAGTAGGACATTTCTATTCAGCTACAGTTTTTGCTTATCTCTTCTTGATAGCCTTACCCTTTTGTAGATCATCCTATAACTTGTTTCGTTTGTACGAGTCTGTACAAAAGAATAAAGCTACTAATTAGTTGTATGTGGTGACTGCAGCACATCAGACAACTGGCCTTGACAAGCTGGTGTGTGAAAACAAATATTTGGGAGAAAAGTCTTGCTGATTGCAGCAGTAATGTACCCATTGGTTCTGTACCTGACTTTTGGTGTCCTCTTTGTGAGCCTGCTGTGAATGGAGTTCAGCTGTTACCAAGCTGTTCTTACAAGGGCACTAGGTTATTGCTCTTAGTGCAGTGGCACAGTTATTTCTGCTGGAAGCAAACCGAAATGAAACCCTCACACTGGAACAAGATTGGTACGAGGTCTACGTCTCTGGTGTTACACCTAACGTTTGTCTGTAGTAGACAGATAAAATGGTGGTACTGAACACTTAGTTGGTGAAAGTGCTGGCTTAGAGCTGTCTTAGCAGGAGCTCAAGCAGTCCAGTTCAGTGAAGTTATAACATGTTCTTTGTAGGTTTCTGTTCCCTACAAATAAATTACAGCTTGAAAAAGTGTATGTGGGTTTGCTTGCAACAGCTCTGTTGCAAGATCATTAGACCTTTATTTTTAACAATTAGTAAAACTTGTCTCAAGTAAGTTTATTTTGATTTAGAGCATTGCTTTCATCAGCAAGGCAGCAGACTTCCCTGAGTTAAACTGTACTCTGTC
>NW_008602584.1:0-23175 GCF_000691845.1 Merops nubicus | reverse complement strand
CTACACGAAGATAAACCTTCATTTTACAGATAGACTAAGAAAGCAAGGGATTGATAATTTCTGTACTCTTGACAGTTCAGGATATAGCAGTGGAATAATTTTCATATTCATTATTATATAAGAATGGAGTATTGTTTTGTAAGTACTTCTGACATACTTGGTGGGGTGGAAAAAAGGTATTACTAATGAAATTATCAGGAAATCAGTTTGTGTATTGTAAGTGTTCTTGTGTACTCTGTTAGCTTTCATAATTCTACTCTCTATTTTATGCATATTAAAAAGGCTAGGGAAAAATAACATGTATAATTGTAACAGAGTAGTCAATTACAAGTGAAAAGCTTCCCCCTGTATCTGTTGCTATAGCAGCCAGGCAGCTTTCCTGGGGTCCAAAGAAAACAGCGTCTGTAATGGAACAAATGCTGAGAAGGGCTGTGTTTTGTTTCAGAAGGAGAAATTATTGCTCACTGGCCTTGAGATTGCAAATTGAACTGCTTTTCTCTTAAACTGTACACTGCATCTAGATTGTGTTCTTTTTTTTTTTTCTTCAGAAATTTTTGTTAAAGGTGCAGCTCCCAACTCCCAGTGAGTTCTCTTATCTCCCAAGCAGTTCTGCAAAATTGGGGTGACTAGGAGATCCCAAATGGTCCCTGGTAGTTTTCTTACCCCTAATTTTGTGGGGGAAATACCTTGTTTTATTTCCTGACAAAAAAGTAGATGAGCATACACATGTGTAGATCAGCCAACAAGAAGCTGGTTGGAAAATACTTTTATACGCATTTCACTGCAGATCCCATATGTCAAGTTTTCTTTGTTACTTCATTTTTAAATAGTTTCTTGTGTCTTTACACTTCAGTAATTTAAGTATTTTTTTTCTGTCTCACTCTTAACCCTAGCTTTCAGAAAAGGAGGGAAAGTAACAGATACTTGTAATCAGCAGTGATAATGCTGGACACTTGCTGTGTTTTTTTCTTAATTGGCATGCATAGCAGTATTTCTCTAGCCAGTGTTTTCATTCAGCTTTGTAAGTTCTATCTACATGAAAAACTGAAATTTCACCATTTCTGTAGAGAGCAAGTATAATACCTGTGCTGTCAGAGCAGTTGTACTGCATAGATGTACTTGACAGCTGAGCTGTTCCCACTAAAAGTACAATATGGATGGATGGCACCTTTGTGCCAGAAGAGTCAGAGGTTGCTATATTTTATTTGATTCAAAAACAAAACAAAATATTTTAAAATTAAATAAACCAAATATGTTTTATTTGATTTAAAAATAAAGTGAAAAAGAAAAGCCCCACAAACTTAGAATTGTTTTTGTTAAAACAGGACAAGAAACACCCTCTTTTTTGGACATACTCTCTTGCTGTGGGTTCTCTCAAACAATTGGTACACTGAGAGTGTGTTTAGTACAGAAACCGTTCTTTGGCCTGAGTGTATCTTTTCTTTCTGTCAGAACTAGCACATCTTCAATTTAGTGTCACAGAAGCTATTCTGTGAATGCCAGTATTGACTTTCAGACCTTCTAAAAAAATGGATGATTGTCCATCGTATTAGCAGATGTTTTTAATAAAAGATTGAATAGTACTTTAAATCTAGCACTTACAAATTTTGTAGTCATTTGGTACCATTACTTGGACAAATTGTGCAAATTTTCAGTGTGCTACTCCACAGATTTTATTTTTTTTTAATTATTACTATTTTTTTATTGTTGTTAGTATCTAGTTTGGAAAATGGTACTTTATCTGATGATATGCAGCACGGTATTTCTAGCCCAGCCTGTTATTTTTTTAATACAGAAGTCTGAATTCAGGGCATTTCTGTAGAATCCAGTAGTTCTATAATTGTGTGATATATTTTGTGGGTTTTATATGTATACATGTGTACATTGAAGGGAGGATATGATTTCATTGTTTTCAGCTGCGGGGAAAGTGATCATTCTGTGAACCAAGCTGATTTTAGAACTATAAAAGAAACTTGAAAAAAATGATTGTAGAATCATTCAAATATAAGTTTGGATGGACTGTGATACACACTGTAAATATGGAGTTAGTTGTACAGTCACTTAAACGAGATGCAGACTTACATTTATCTACCATGCCTTTAAATGGGCTAGAATTTTAGAATCTTAATATGTTGAAAAGTAATTCCTTGGCTTACATTTTAGAAAAGCCTTAGAGCGACAGAAAATATATAGGGAATAGGTTTGATTTCTAATTATAATACCAATTTTCTCCAGCTGCCCTTCAGCCTGTGTATCAAATATTGTCTAATTTGTGTATCGTGTCAGAATTGTCTTGTGGAAGGATCTGAAGGAAGAAGTGCTAATTACTTTACAGATTGCATGGAAGTTGTTCTAGATGAAGGAAGTGCCATGAGGGGGAAATAATACTAAGTACTAATGGCATGTGAACTAATTGGAAATATGTAGATAACTAAGACTAAAATTCTGTAGGGCCTTGAAAGTTAAGCCACATCTTTATATTCAAATGCTGTGACATTAATCACTGCACAGCTGTTACCTATTGCAGTAATGCCTTCCTATGTTCTGCCTGTTTCCTGATGTCTAGCTAGTTAACTTAGAAATAATGTCTCAGAGGAGTATATCTACTCAAATTTATCTTTCTTTTCCATATAGGTGGATGTGGCTGTGGTGCATTTTACCCCACTGGTGCAGCCAAAGATACAGCAGCCATTCGAGCTAGTGGAAAAAGTGGTTAGAAGCGTTTTTCAGTTTAGAAGAAAATACTGCTTCCGTGGAATTGAGTAAGGAAATGAAATTTAAATACTCTCAGATAATGTTTTTGTAAATGTGTCAGCTACTAATTCAGTTAAGAAACAATTGTAGCTATGCATTTGATTTTATTCCTCCCATTTTAAATTTGTCATCGTAGTTTGTAAGGTCTTTCAATTTCAGAATAGTTTCTGGAGATAACAGTATGAGATGAATCTTTTTCTGCTGTAATTATATAATAATTGCTGTGCATTTTTGGTAGTGCAGTTGAAGTTGTTCAAATTACTAGGATAAATTGATGATCTTTCCAGTAGTTCGTCTGTCTCAGAAACCAAAAAGAGCCACAAGAAATGGAAGTATCAAAACTGAGAACCAAAGATGGCAGTGTGAGAAGGAGAATGTCATCTGTAGGAAACCTTACTTACTTGAGAATAATGTCAACAAGTCAGATGCTTGTTTCTGTGCTTGCCCTTTTATGGAGTTCTTAGTGATTCTTTTAAAATCTCTCTGTCTCACTGAGTTCTCTAACTGATGTGAGAAAGGTGCAGTCTGTTCACCAAGGACCCTGTTAAAACTCCAGCACAGCCACGTGCCAGGGTCGGTATGGGCAAACACTGGCACCCAGCACTGCAGGGCAGCTGACAGAGCTGCTGTTTGGACTAGAGTCCTGCTGCTGCAGCTTGGGCTAGCTGACATGGGATCTAACATGAGTACCAGTTTGCCTCTATTAAAGTTTGAGCGTGTATTTGGAGGTGGTTAGAAATATATGGTATCTGAACTCTAGGTTTGTATTTGATTTACAGGGTTATGGTTTGGGGTTTTTTGTGGAGAACAGTTTCAGTTGACAGTACAAGCAGAAGGCATGGGCTATCGGCATATCTACATTAAGAAGAATATTTTTACCGAAGTTTTTTTAAAAAAGTGTGGGGTCACACAAACCTAACAATTGTTGTGTGACCCCAAATTGCTAATAACTGCTCTATATTCTTTTGAGGCAAGGAGGGGCAGTCTGAACTTTTGACTGTCACATATCCCCTAGCAGCTTATCATACTTTAGTCCTAGTGTGCAGCTAAGAAACAATCTTCTTATTCTTCAGCTGAACTGAAAAAAATAAGTTCATTATAAGTTATCTGTCTATCACATTTACTGTATCAAAACAAGGTAATAGACTCAGATTGCATTTGTGTGTAAATTCTGGGATTTTAGACACAGCAGGTAAGAGTAAGCTATTAAGTTCGTGAAGAAAAATAACAACTGTAGTTTTGAGTTGCTGTTCATGGACAGTTGGAAGACAGTGTGTAGTCTGTATATATCAGAATATGATTGAGGAGGAGAAGGACTTGGGGGTGCTGGTTGATGAAAAGCTCAACATGAGCCAGCAATGTGCAAGTGCAGCCTAGAAAGCCAACCAGATCCTGGGCTGCATCAAAACAAGTGTGGCTGGCAGGCTTCTCCCCCTCTACTCTGCTCTTGTGAGCCCCCACCTGGAGTACTGCATTCAGCTCTGGCCCCCAACACAAGAAGGACACGGACCTGTTGCAGCAGGTCCAGAGGTGGGCCACGAAAACGATCAGAGGGTTGGAACACCTCTCCTATAAGGACAGGCTGAGAGCCTAAGAGGTTGTTCAGCCTGGAAAGAGAAGGCTCCACAGCGATCTTGCAGCCTTCCAGTATTTAGGGGGCCTACGAGGAAGCTGGAGAGGGACTTGTACAAGAGCTTGTAGTGATAGGACAAGGGTTAATGGCTTCATACTGGAAGAGGGTAGATTTAGATTAGATGTAAGAAAGAAGCTCTTCACTGTGAGGGTGGCGACCTGGAACAGGTCACCCAGAGACGTTGTACATGCTCCATCACTGACTAGCTTGTCCAGCCAACCTGCCAAACGCAGCTGGGGCTGTTACTGCATTAGACACACGGCATTTTCTGTGTATGACAGAGGCAGATCATTTGAAAATTGAGACTTGCACATCAACCATGTGCAAATTTTTCTGCCTTCCTGATGTGTTGTAGACAGAGAACTACTGCTGAGTAAGAGCTAATCCTTTCAGCAGCTTGCACTTTGTAGTATGCGTTTCTGTGAGACATTAGAAATCACTTGAACTAATACTATTCATTAAAATTTGGAGAACTTGTGAGAAAGGTACTAATGTATCTGGCCACAAAGTAAGTAAGTGACCTGCTATGACTATGAACAGTTGAAGACAAAATCTAGAACTCCTGGCACATTCTTCAATTTCTAAATATCAAAAAGTGAATGATAATTAAATACTTCTTTTTTTCTTCTTCTTGGTTTGTGGTTTTTTTTTGGCATTAGAATTACATTTCTATTGACAAGTGGTAACAGTATCTTTCCCATTAGAATGAAATGGCCCAATTAATAGAAAATGATGTGGTTCGGATCTGATGTTTTGCACAGTTTAATCTCTTGTTGCTCTCTAAATACAATACTAATTCTAAGAAGTCTCTGTGATGGTGTCCATACCCAAAGCTCTTCTAGTGAACATGAACATGCACGCATGTGTTTAGTGTATAGTGTATGTCTGTGCTTTCCTATGGAGTCATAATTTGCATTGGCAGAAAAAGGGCTTTTACGGGGTTCCATTTGCTTAGGTAATGAGCTCT
Organism: Merops nubicus; assembly: GCF_000691845.1. Taxonomy (NCBI): domain Eukaryota; kingdom Metazoa; phylum Chordata; class Aves; order Coraciiformes; family Meropidae; genus Merops; species Merops nubicus. Next base: position 17,821 of record NW_008602584.1, on the reverse strand, counting down.
ATTAGGAGTGCAAGAGCTATAACAGTGGTGCACTTAGTAATAAACCTGTATTAAAAACTCCCAAGAGGATCCAGTTAACTCTAAGGGAAGCTGAATCGTCTGTCTAAATTGTTTGATTTTGTTTGTCTTCTTCCCACACCTTTTAGGATCTTGTTTCCTGAAAGTGGACGTTTGAAAAGAACAGAACAGCTGATGATGACAGCAAATGTTGATCCGACTCTGCGTCCTTTTCAGCTCTCCATGTCACAGTTTAGAAGTCTGTGCGATACATACAGAAAAATGTGTGATGAAGACCCAAGCCTTTTTCCATACAACTACAGAGAAGAACTGAGGCAAAAGAAGAAGATGAGGAATTGACTTAAAGGCACCCGTCAGCCAAAAAGGACTAAAGAGGACAATCAGTTGTAATTGCAGCAGACTGACTTTTAAAATTAGTGTTAACTCCTTGATGTAGAGGTGTTCATTCAGTAGATGGGTGCTTTGATATACTCCTACAGCTGTGCAGGTATGGAAGAGCTACTGCTGAGAAAGTGGTGGAGAGCAAGGGATTTTCCACTGTATTTATTCATTCCATTCAGCTGCAGACAAAAGTGAAAAGACAGTCCAGTTACGAAGTACCTACTGGCTCTTCTTACTTCAAGGGAATGGCTAGAATACATACCAAGAACAAGGTATGTTGTGAGAGATGTAATTAAGTTGAGATACTTCTGAATTAATTGAGTTTTGTATGAAGGTACATTATTAAAATGTAAGAAAAAATAGTTTTCATATTTCATGTGCAACAGCCTACTGTACAGGGTAATGTTCAAAAAGCCAAAACTCTTGTATAAAAATACTCAAGTGACTGGCTTAAAGGAGGATAAAGTGCACAGATTGCCCTAAGGTCTGCTAATACTCTTTGCATTTATGCAAAACCAAAGAATTTGGGATTTAAAGCTCCACCTAGAGAAAAGCAGCATGATAAAAAGTAGAAAACATGGCGAAGTACAACACTTATTTGTCTTTTACTGTACAGGCTGGTAGAGGAAATAAAAAATACAGCCAAATAAAAGGTTACAGGCCAAGCTTTGTTCTTTTGTATTTACACATATATATATAAAGTATAAACAGCATCCTGAAACTTACAAAAATGAAATTTCTGCACTATTGTGCACTAAAACACATGAAAATAACTTAACTCTGCTTTAAATAAAGCAAAAACAAAAACCAGAGAGATAAAATGCCCAAGGTATTGAAAAAAATCATTTTGCAATGCTACTTCCCGTTGTAATCCCCTCTGCCACTCACTAGCACCTTTTCCACATTACCTAAACTCATGAGGCCATCCTTCCCCTCCCCTCCCTTCCCCAAGAGCACTACGCATCACCTCGACTGCATGAAAGGGATGAATTAATTTACAGACCTTGGCCAATGTAATCTAGTTTTGATCCACAATAAATTAAAATAACTTAAGAATCCTTTACAGCTGTTTTTGTGGGAAAAAAAAATGTATTAGTGCACAAAATCAGATAGTAGTTTTCCTGCAGCTTCCATGAATTTACTAGTTGTAAAGCAAAATAAGTTTGTTGAATTTTATGTGGACTTCAAATGAATATTTTAAATGTCGTGCTTAGACAGCTAGGATTTCCCATGCCTCTCCACAGCTTCATAAAAACAGTCCTCATTAACTACAGACGTTAAACTCTGGACGCTAAATTCTCTCTCTAAAATAGAGTTCAGGTCCAGGTTTGCAGCATCAGAGTGGCTATCAAGGGACTGGTGACGTTCCTGCATTGCCATTAAAGTTCCTCTGTTACGCTTTGTGCTGTTGACTTTTCTTTTCACGGGGCAGAAGTGGCCACGCACCAGCTTTGGCTGCTCTCCTCTCTCGAAGCCGTCTCCTTCCTCGTTTTCAGCAGCCTGGTCTCGTTCAGAGTCAGTGCTTGGTTCCTCTGAAATCTTCAGCCGTTGGAACTGTATTTCAATGTCTTTCGTAGGGCTGCCCTTCTTCAGTCCCTGGTAGTCGTCGTCTTCATCATCGCTGAGAATGTCGGACTCTTTGACAAGGACGTTAGAGAAGTCAGGGGCGCAGCTTGGTCCGTGCTGATCGGGAGATGGATTTTTGGGCTCCTGGATGCTGTCAGCAGTGTGGCAGCTGCTGCTCTGCGTGCTGCTGCTCAGGCTGCACTCATCCGAGTCCGGGAAGGTGCCTTTCCCCGGGTCACCGTTCCACTCGCTACTGGATGAATTCTTCAGTACCTTCAAGGACCTCGTAGATCCTGTGAAGAGGAAGAAGGCAGTTTCATCTCCTCAGCAAAACATCAGTGGGTCACACTGTCTGCCTCAGTGGCCCCCTTACAATTACAACGTACATAGTCTCATTGGACAATCCTCCCAGGATGTGTCAGCATTCTGATACTGACAGTGGGATTCAACGTCATGAGGTTTCATTCCACCTACCCCCCCAGGTCTATATTCTTGCCTTCACATAGGTTGCAGACAAAAACTTCCGAAAATTGTTGCAATCATTAACACACATCCCCAAGAAGGCAAGACTGATTCAGGCACCTCGAGCACTGGAGGGCCAGGCTGTAGGTGGGAGTTGAACTGTCCCAGTTCCTGTGATGTTAAGAGGATTTTACAGACAACTCATCAGATGGAGAATTTGAAATACGAGTAGCTACTCATTTAACTAAAATATATGGAGCCTGTTGGTAATTAGGGTATCTGCTGGGATGCAGATTTAGTGCCCTGAAAGAACCAAGACCCCTGCCTTTTGCCAGCTGTTCTAGCTTTAAATGTTACTAGACCTAAGTTACTAAAAGAAGGCCGAGGAAAGAACACTAATGCTCTACGACAAACTGAGTCTGTTTCTTCCCAGCAAAATTAACTTGGGCTTATTAAGTTTTCCCTTAAGAGAGGTAACAACACATCACAGTGTGGGGGGATGGCAAACTTGTTGATCTCCTCTAACCCTTTTCAGGCACTGAGTTACGGAGACACTCTTACCAACTCCCCAGCCCAAAAAAGAAGGGGGATTAGGGGGTCAGGCACATGACACACTACAGTCATGGTAATAACTGCAAACCTGCCAGTGCTGGAGTCCAGATGCCATTTTTCACTTTGAGAACATGTTTCTTACCCAGTTTGGCTGTCGCAGGTACACGGTTCTTGAGTGGGACAAGGCGATCTTTAGATGTTTTCTCCAGTGGCAGCTCACATTTTATGTGACGTCTGAAATTTTCTCGCAAAATAGAACGGATCACCTTCACGATGTTGGTCTTGTTCTCACAGTCACTGCAAATTTAAAAAAACAGATAACCTAATTTTCCTCTCTTGAAGTCAGGCACTGCCCACCTCCTTTGTGCTGATGTACTTTAGTTCAGTGGGGGTTTTTAAGTAGCTTGCTTTAGTTGTGGTTTTGCAGCTAACAGAATCAAAGAAACATAGAATTATTACAGTTGGAAAAGACCTCTAAGATCATCACATCCAACCATCAGCCCAACAGTACCATGACCACTAAACCATGTCCTGAAGTATCACATCCATACATTTTTTGAACACCTCCAGGAATGGTCACTCCACCACCTCCCTGGCCAGTCTGTTCCAGTGCTTCACACCACTCTTTCAACAGAAAAATTCTTCCTAATATCCAGTCTAAACCTATCCTGGCACAACTTCAGCCCATAAGTTTGGGATTGTTTGGTTTGGTTTTTTAACACTTTTTTACGTGTTGTTAGGCATTTCACACACTTTGTGTTTTGAGAACTTGGTTATTTCCCCTTAGAAAAATGGCCTGAAAGGTAACTTCTGTACCAAGGGATCACCCCTTAAGTGGTCTTTACCAGAAGTAATTTCTGCTAACCAGCTGAGAGTCTGATAAAATCAGTTACTTAGCCCATATCGTACTAGAATTTATAATCATACATCTGTATGATTGTGTGCAGTTTTCTGATGCTGGATCACTGCACCAAGTTCATTCCCATTTCAAATTGTTTTACTTCATGCAGCTGAACGCTGGCATAGCGCCTGGATTCAGAGAGCAAGAGCTGCATTAGAAGTGCTGATGCATAGGTCACAAAGGCAAAGCTCTTATTTTTTTTTAATTCCATTAATGTGACTTATCAAATACAACCTCTGTGTAAACCTTACCTGCTGCACAACTGAAAAATTGTTTCTGGCCTGCCTTCTAGTTCTGACTTTGTGTGAATCAGTTCCCAGATGCAGCTGTTCTCTGTTCCTGTGCATGGAAGGAAACGTTATTTTTGTATATACTTCACAAAACTTTTCATGTGAGAAACATCACTCCTCCATTCCTGAAGGCAGTGTTAACATAGCCCTGGGTGGATCCACAGAAGATAACACCCGAGATGGAACCCAAAGAAAAAGCCCCCAAAACAGCCTAGTGGTGCCTAACTTCTCTCTTGGAGAGTTGCTTTCCCCCGTTGCTATTGCTTCTTGCTGCCTTCCAGCCTTAAAAGGCCTTCTCCCAGGTGCACAAAGCATTTAGTTGCTCTAAACACCTGGGGACACTTGGCAGCACATGGAGAACTGGATAGGATCATAAAGACCAACTCGGATGGAAAATAAAAAACAGAAAATAAAGCCCTCAACTACAACAAATGACACTGTCAGTTTTCCCACATTTGGAAAAACACAAGGGTCAGCACAAACACAGCATAAGGGCATCACCAGGATGCCAACCATGGTAAATCACCCTCCTGTTCATGGTATCTTTTCTTTGGGGATTTCCATTCCGTCATTCCTTCACGTTGTGTTACATCTTCCTGAACTCGTGGAAGAAGCCAATACACCAAATGAATAAAGTCTGTTGATGTATCAAGCCTGCACCCCCTGAGTGCACAGACAACAGCAGAGCATGATTTCTCTGCACCTGCCTTTTTCCAGAGGCTTCAGAAAGACATATGGAAGAAGCAATATTACAGAACCCCCGAAAAGCGTTCAGTCCTGAAGTATTCAGAGCAAGGGAATTACCTGCAGTGTTCCCCAGTCGAACCTGAAGAGCACTTAAAGGAATCAGCCAACGAAATTTAAATGGATCCAAGTCACCATAATTATGTGCAGCACGAACATTAGTAGGCTGCAAAAAGAAAAACAACCAGGGTATTTCTAAGAAGTCAAAAAGTGGGCTTTTTTGTGTTACTCTTAAAAGGCCTGCCTCTGAAGAAAAACTAAATTCATTCTACTTTTTCCTTCAGTACCCTAACATGTGCTTGTAAACCTAGCTGAAATGGTGATACACACAACGTTTGGGATTTGTAATTGCTTCAGCTTCTAAAAGCAGTGGTTTTTAATGGGCAAAAATAATACTTTGCCTGTAAGTACTATTAGGGAACAAGTTTCCCATGAAGGAACCTGCAGACTTTGATTAGCAGAATACATTAATTATGTAGCTGCTGCTGCTGCTTTCGGAGGCCCTCCATCTGTTATGATAAGCACGGGCAGCACTTCACCACCGGTACCCAGGATATACAACTTGCTATTTGACTTCAGCATTCCATGAGGAGGTTATGCTTATTATGCTGCTTTTCCTCTCCTTCCAGGGCAATCAAATGTCTATAGCCAGAGCTTTTAGCCTAGACACTGTGTTAAGGTAGGCCATCACAAATGTCATCTGGAAGAATTAATGATGCCTCCATGGCAATGTTTCATATGCCAAATGATGAAAATCATGTGGGGCTCACACAGAGAAGATGCTGCTGCTCACTAAATAACAAAAAATATTTCTTGCTACAAAGATACTGAGCACTTGTTTTGGCTGTGATGGCTAGAACTCCAGCCTAGCAAGGGAAGGTGGCATTTAACTGCAGTCACTCTCTTTTCAGCACCAGTGTGGCCCATCATGTCACACTGCAGTAGAATCCTGTGCATAAATACCCACCACCTCCATTGCTACCAGACTTACCATTTTCTTTTTCAGCTTGTAGTTCTCTTTATACACCAGTATTACAGCCCTCTTAAAAACTAAAAAAGAACAGAAAAAAAAAAAAAAGGAAAACTGTTAATCACAGATGTAATATTCAATGAAAACATTACCTTGGAGAAGCTGATTATTGAAGTCATGGGAATGTGAAGGATGAGGTAAGCAAACTGATTGAAAAGCACTTGTCCTGTATTAAGATGACAACTGGGCTTTTCCCTGTATTAGGATGACAACTGGGCTTTTCATCCTACACTTGTTCATGCAATAGCAGCATTTTTTCCTCAGATTTTGTTCTGAACATGTATTCTGAAACTCCCAGCAACCTGTCTCTTGTAAGTCTTCACATAAACAAATACAGCAGATGTAAGTTAGATGTAAATGTTCAGGTTTTCTTTTTGTCATCAGTGGACATTTTCAAGTGGAGTGAAGGGCCTACAGCAAAGAGAATGCTACAAAAAACCTGTCCTTGCAGTTCAGCATTTGCTTAGTTGGAAACCCAAAGATCTCAATTCCTACTTTTAAATCTGCAGAGCAGTCCTGCATCCCAGATTGGATTCAAGGGCAGTATAGCTCTATCCCTGCTCATGCATCCACCTGTTCTTTCAGTAGAAGAGGAGAGAGGGGTGGCTGTAGGCAGTTGATTCTCATCCCTGTATAAAGCCAGGATGTTTCCACAGCAAGCACAGCATTAACCCCAGAAGTTAGCAGATCCCTCCAGTTCCACATATTGGGTGCTTTTTCTAAGCTGTCCATGTAGGGTTTGGAGAGTAAAATTCGGTTTCCCTAGCGGCAAACGAGCAGTCTAAGCTAAGCTTCAAGCCTGAGTAAGCCTGAGTCCTTTCACTCATACATGACCTGGTGGGAAGTGTCTGAGATACTCAGATCACAGAGAAGCTCCAGGATCCAAGGAACCCATCGGGTTGTTCCTGTTTGTTCTTCTGTTAGAGGCATCCCCTTCCCTAACCTACCACGCTTCCCAGGGAAGGAGTGTGCAACGGTCCTGAGAAAGGGAAACTTGTTTCTCATCAGCCTGGAGTTGTTCTGTAGGCGATTATCCAATGACATTTTAAAGAAATATTTTTTTAAAGAAATAGACAAGTGCCTAAGATGTTTCACTGGAAGACTGAATTACATAGGTAATTATTACATGTTTAATCATGTAGATACTATTAAATAAAACTCGTTTGTACGCTCTCATTTCCACATCCATTTTTCAGGTTAAAATAATCTCCATGGGGATTTTGATGCAGTACCTGTAAAGCAGAAGCTAGCCTGAATTCACAAGCGTAAAATAAATCACGATTTTCCTACTAGCCTCCTTTGAAAGCTTGGTTTAGCAGGTTGTTCTGAAGAGAACAGTGATTCTTGAGAATCACTGATTTCCATAGCTTACATACGAACAGGAAAGGAGCTGAGGTTGGCTCACAGAGCAAACAGCAGCAAACAAATTAATTAAAACTTTTCTCATATTAGGAAATACAGCTATGGGTTTGGTTTTTTTCAGCTATAAGTCCACCCTAGCTATCACACAGCTACAGGGAAAGGAGATGGTGGCTTTCATCTTGTGAGAAGACTTAATGTGATAATCTTCAGATTTGAAAGAGCAGAGGGTCATTAAGAAAGACATTTACCAAACACTGTAAGTTCAAGGTCTTTTCTTGCTTTGCCCAGTGACGGGAAAGGATTGAGCCAGGAAACTGTAGAGTGCATCAGAAGTTCTCCCATTGAAAGCTCTGTCACCTGTATTAAATCATAACAGTAGATAATATAAATATGGTACAAATATATAAATCAGTGCTGTGATCCACATAAGTGAGTAGAACGTTAGCAAGTACATATCAATAACTTTAAGGATCTATATTTTCCTGTATTTATGTGCAGGGAAAGTGGGAGTAACCCCCTTTTAAAAATAGGCAACAATGTAAAAAGTAGTAATAGCCCCTAAGTTATGGAAACTGGATAGAAGAATATTAAGTGACCTGATGATCTGTCACTTACATATAGTCAGCTGTGAACTGACTGATTTATTAGCTCTAAGTATCTTTAATTTCTATAGAATAATTAGTATTCATGACACTGCCAATGGCAGAATTGATGGAGGCTGCTTTCTTCTGCAGGACACAATGTTAACACTGTGAAGAATCTCCCAGGCTGTCTAGTTTTGTTTCCCCCTAAATGATGAGAAACCAGGTAGCCCACAGGAGCACTAGGAGGAAATAAAACAACCGAGCCGGCATCTCTCATATCTGATCTCTACCTTTACAGATTTGATCTGCTTCATAATTGCTCGAGGTAAATGGCTAAGCTGAGACCTTGCTGCTCCAATTCTGGGAGATGCGTGCACACAGACTGTTTAACTAATGGGTTTTGCTCTGACAAATACCCAAGGATGCCACAGCACTGGCAGTGTAGAGAATGAGAATAACAGACTTTAATGTGAAATCCCTTGAATTGCCACTTTCATTTATACGGGTGAAAAAAACATCTTAAGAACTTAAGAACTCCATAGCATAAAAGCTGAGTGCCTTGGGGCATGGATAATCTCTGCAACATTTAAGAAGTGGAGGAATTTTCCTAATGAGAACTATGTCTACTCCTGCTTGCAATTCTTCTCAGTCCAGAAAGCAGCTCTGGCAGCTGTCTGAAAATTTTACCGTAACCTACTGACAAAAAGAAACTTGACAGGCAGATATGAAATGGAAGTCAAAATATTAAAGGAAAATGGAGGAAGCACAGCACAAATAAGATCCTAAAATTACCTCAGGAAGAGATAAAGACCCAATGGCAAGCAGGATAATGCTTTACAAGTGAATAAAATGTGTTGTTCCTTCTCTTACCTCCTTCTCTGTTCCACTTTGATCTGCAACCAGCTGGTCAAATACAGTGCCATAATCTTCATAGATCTTCTGCATCTCGTTGATGTGACTTGCTACTTTTTCCATTGCCTTCAGCGCTTCTATAAAGTTTAAACATTTCACAGGCAGCCATGTAATTCAATTGCACTTTCTAAAGGTGACTTTTTATTGAATTCCACTTTAGGCAGGCAAAACTACACAGTGTTTCCAAGGTTTGTTGAACAGAATTCTAGCTTTGTATCAGTGCTTTCTCATAGCAACAGTAGCAGGAATGCTTCCTATCAGAGTAAGTGAAAAATGCTCGTCTGGTGTTTTAAGTTCTTGAAAAGGCTGCAGTAAGCATTCCAGTGATAAGCCCCTAGAAGCATGAATATTTATAGCAGCATGGTAGTAACCACAGTTAAGTTTTGCATCTTGTATATATAGGGCCACTCGGACTCCTGGAGTAATCTACACCCATCCTAGGATAAGCCATCTGACGAGCCTGAAGAGAAACATGGCATTTGGCTCACCACAGAATGGACAAAGAAATACAATGGTAGGTTGTACGTGTTCCTCAAGGATTATATCCATGAAATTAAACGTTGGTGGCCAGGTTTTGTTTTCCAAGCAAGAATGACTAGATTTCATTGGACATTTATGTTAACTCAGAAAGGACTTGGAGAAGGCTGCCAGATCTTAATGGTGTAGCCTTTTAGCAGTCTGGCATCCATCCTGACCTGCAAGTAAGTCACCCCAAACTTGGTTGTAAGGGCAAGTGAACAGTAATAGAAGCTCCTGTTTAACTCAGCAACAGCCTCATGACTTTTTGCTGACAGTGTATTTTGCCTAAATCTACTTTGCTAAAATGACAATCAACCTAAAATAAATCTCTTGACTTTCATCCACCAGGTACTGACAGATCTGAACTGGAATTTGCCAAGGTGAAGTCCCAAGCATCTGAGCATGGAAAGCAATCAAATCTAATATAGGAGAGACAGGTCTTTCTACGTGGGAAGACTGCAAAGTTTTGGCACACATCTCTTCTATGCAAGCAAGAATTTTGCTTGCAAATTGCAAGCCAAGCCTCAAACAATTAAAATATCCTTTTGTGGCACTCAGACTTTTGACATATTCCAAGAACTGAATAATAACCACAAGATGGAGCTTTGGTCAGTGTTTCCTAAGTAGGAAAAAACAAAACAACACTGTGACCTGGCACACTCTTCTGCAAATCGAGGAGAAAGACCTCAGTCCTATCTGCCATGGCAAATCCTGGGCCCTTCTACTTCTCAGAGGGACTTGCACATACCAAGTAGGGCTTTTTGCTAAAAACATGAAAAAGCTACTTGTCATTTTTAAGGAGAGGAGAGGGATTCTCTCCAGGTTTTGACAAGTTCTGTGCTGCCTACTAGAATGGCAACGTGCATCTTCATGAAAGGCTGGAAATAAATCTTAACTCATATTCATTTCTGTAGAAAAAAGGGAGAAGTTACCTGTCAAATGATAATGCTCCTCACTCTCGTTGTCTGTCAGAGACACCAGCTCTTTTAAAAGCAGAGGATATTTCAGCACTCTCTGAACAGGCTTTATGAGGTACGACTCCAGTGTAGAAGAGTGTTGCTTTGTGGGATTTCGAGCATCCAGGAAGGCCTTAAAGGCACTATCTGTTTTGGCTAGATGTAAATAAGAGTTGGTCAATTGAACATGGAAGTCACAGAAGCTACAATAATTTGAAAGCACAGAACAGCAGCTAGTAACCAGCACCACAATTCTCACCCTTTTCAGTGGAAGGTTTACATAGTAGTCCACACTATTTGTTTCATACTAATTCCTACATTAAATAAAATACCATAAGGACTAAAAGAGCAATTATATCAAGGTGAGGTTATTCCTCAATGTAATTTTTCCACTGCACTGCAGTGAATGACAGAGGAAGTAATTCTAACTTTTTCTACCACTTGTTGCTGCTTTTTGGAGTATGAGCTGGCTCTGCAGACAGCACAAACTTAGGGAAGATGTTTCTGTAGCTATTCAGGGTACTCCCTTCAGTTCTATACCATGCTTCAGCAGAACTTCAAATCTTAGCTATTCCTATTGAAAGACACACAATTAGTCCTTGCTTTGTACCAATATTCTCTGCAAGTTTATGAGATTAGATACAGTAGCTCACTGCAGTTTAAACTCACACAAATTAATTACAATAACGAAGATAAAAAATTACCTCTCTCAAGAACTTTCTGAACTTTGATGTGGTTTGCGCAGAAGCCACTGTACAGCTTAAAGTGATCAGCATAATACAGAAAGGAGCCTCCGAGGGAAAACAGCAATTTCTGAAATCAACACAACCAAAGTATTAATTCATTACTAGAGTCCTAAACAAATATTCAGACACATAACACACCAACTCAATGGTGTGACTATCTGCTACCTTTTATATGTATGAGATGAATATACTACTGGTAGTAACTCCACAATGTTTTTGTATTTCTCTGAGTGTAGAGTTCAGCCTATTTAGGCAAAGCCTGAATTTTCTCCTTTGTCCCTGAGCAGGTAACACCACTGCTGATATTCTGTCTTACTGTATCTTTCAGGCAGCACAGGAACAAAAATCAACAGACGTGTAACAGGGTATACTGCACTGGGAAAAAAACATGAGCAATAGGAAGCAAGGCCTAAAAGTGCCAAACCCAGAAGGGACAGTGTAAAGCAAACAGAGTATTGCTTTCCAACTGTTTTCTTTCTTTCAGGCAAGTGGCAATTAGATGGCACCTCTGATGTTCTTGGATGAAGGGGAGGGTTGGGAAGATGTGGGAGGGACTGAATCATGAGGGAGATGTTTTTAGAAAAATATTTCCTGAAGCAAAGATAAGAAAGAGGAGTTGCGAGGGAGGAGGAGGGGGATGAGAAGAAGGAGTAGGAGGAAAGCAGCCCTCTCCTCTCTTTTTTATCAATGTTTGCTCCACAGAAGGAAGCAAGTGTCTGGGAGACCTGCCAGCAGTCTTGCCCAGTCCTGAGCCAGTGACCCCACTTGCAGAGAACCTCCATCCTCCAGTTAGAGCAGGTACTGGGTGGTGCCACTGTGACACAGTCCACAGCCTCTTACACTTCATAGGCCCTCCTCTTGGACCTCTCAACATGGGAAACACATGTGGCATTTAATGGGAAAAGCTCCCAGACTGTAGCAGGTAAACTGGGCACAGCGAGGAGGAGCACTGGGCAGGGCAGAATTCAGCACAGCACCATTAACCTTTCTACAGAGGAGTTCTGCATAATAAGCATTGCTATTTTATAGCATACTCAAAGTCTACTCTGTATCTTCCATGTTGCATCTTCTGCCATGGGGAAGAGGAAGATTAAAACCATGAAAACCAGCAATGATCTACCATTCCTGAATAGATGTTTGTAACAGAAAGTAGAGCTTCAAACATAAAAGCAACCATATGAACTTAGAGTTCTTAACGTCAGTTTCACAAACATTTGCAGCACTTCACAAAGTATTAGATGACAAAATATTTACCCGGAATTGGGATGGTGTTTCCAGCGTATTAAAATCTGAGGATGAAGATATTCCATCTTCAAGGGTCTCCAAAAACACCTTCTGGAAATCCAGCATTTCTGGCAGACTGCCAAACAAAGACTCCATCTGTGAAAAACATTGGGCTATGAAGTACAGCTCTCCATGCACCTAATAGTGTTCTTGTGAAAACAGTGCACTAAGGAGATGTGACACACAAAGAGCTTGTGAAGGCAAATAACCTTGTATTTGTTAATAGTTTTCAAATAGATTTTATAAAAAAAAATGCTTACAAAAAAAAAATATTTCTTAGCAGTTAAGTCAGAAGAACAATTATCCTTTAAAAGAAAAAGGTGATGCACACACCAGACACAAAGGCACTGACTGGTGTAATTCCTATTGGTATCTTTGTTGTTTGCTTTTTCTGACATGATCTCAGCAATGAAAAACTCAGTGCCCAGGTCTTAACCCATAAAAGAATTAAAAGCACATCTTGCTGTTATTCCCTCACCTCATCCTGGGTAAGGAAGGTTTCATGTTGAAGGGGCTCCAAGTATAGCTCAAAGAGGCAGCTCAAGTCCTGTAAAAAGGAAAATTCATTCAATTTATGCATAAGATTTTGAAATTGTTCTTTCTGCAACAGCTGTGGGATAGGGGTAATTTTTTTGGGGAATGAACTAGAGATAAAATTCTGTAATAAAATAACCTGTGTGTTAGCAATGAAATGACACTAAATTAGACACAAATTTATTTCAGGGTAAAGTTTTTGTTTCATTGTTAAAGCTTTACAGCTTGATACAAGTTATATCTTAGCATAGCATGAGGAGAATATGTTACAGATCATGGCTTTCTAAGGAGTCCATGTATATGAACAGCATCAAATGTTTTAATCATGTTTGTTAGATAAACCATATAAATAGCCATTCATTTAAACATCAGTAGTAATATTCAGAAGGACATGTAACATTTTTAAATCCTATTTGTTATTAAAGTGTTCAGTTATGTTGTGATCAAGGCTTTTTCTGTCACTTCTTCAAAGAATTCATGCCACTTTTGAAGACTTACTATCCTACATCAAAACGCAATGGAAGGGCTGGGGTCCACTGCAGGGCTTCCCAACCTTGAGAAGGGAAATGGCAGAAATACTCATGAAGAAGGAACAACGAGCACCTTGCTGAGAACACTGCAGCAAGTATGGGCACCCTGCCAGGATTTTGCCCGGTGCAAAATTTCACACGTCAGTGACCTCCATGGTCATGCCTTTGTTCAAGCAGTTCCTCTGTAAGAAACATCAGCTGGACATTTGTGGGGGTCCATGTTCTGTCAAGCTTCCTCAAGCTTTACACCATATGGCTCTATTAGTGTGTTGGTGGATGTACTAACAACAACAGACTCAAGGTGTTTGCTCCTCTTTTTCACACACATTACTGCAGCAAGTACTGATGTCTGTAAGTGTGTGTTCTGGTGTCCAGTAAAGCAGATGATCCCTCCTTGCTGAAAGTCAAGGAAATCAATGTTTTCATGTTTCCTTTGGTACCCAGTCACATGAATTTGTGTGTTACAAAAATAAAAGACATCCATCTAACAAATTATAGATTTGTCAGTCAGAGGAGAAATAACATGTGTGATGCTACAACCAACTGGAGCTGTGACTCTTAGCATTGTTGACTCAAAAATAATTATGCACTATTTTCCACCCTTAAACTTTTTTTAATTTGTAGGAGACTATATTCTGTTCTTTTACCAGATTTATTTTAATCTTAAAAACAAGGGAAACATCCCCTGGAAAACCCCTGTGTCAACACAGCGCAGGTACCTACTCCACACAAATTACCATTCTCCAATATAAACACAAATTGACCAGAACTAGAGCTACTAGATCAAATCCTACAGCCTCTATTACAGGAGTAAGCCTGCTGAAAACAACAGGAACAATCAGATAAGCAGCCTTTGTAGGTTATGGTTCTTGTAGAGGGCTGGTTATCTAAAGGTAAGCATAAAATACATTAAGACCATCCACAAATCATGATAAGCCTCAAATATAAGGAAACAAGGCTGTAGCTAGCCAGATTTGTTTTTGGTTTTTTACCTTGACATAAGATTTCTCAGTGTCCATAAGTTCTTGGATGACTTTCCTCAATCTATCTGCGTCAGAAAGGTGGCGAGGCAGTGGCCGTGGAGGTGGATCCTGGTTGTCCTTCTGTCCTTCCATACTGCTTGCTTGGACTTCTTGGAAGTTCCGGCACAACGCACTGATCAGATCTGCACTCTGTTAAACGAGAAGAAAGAGACAAGTGCCAATGTTTTAGAATACAAGCCGTACTACAGTTATTTGTAAATTGCTCAAATTTTGCTCTTGTTTCAAATTTGGGGGCCAGAACATGCCATTGATTTTTGTCAAATATGTATCCTGATAGCTTTGAACAGCTTGAATTTATAACATCCAGATCAGAGCAGCAAAATGAAATGAAAAATTTCTAGTGATTTTCCAGTGAAAATTATTTTCAGTCTTCAGATACAAGCTCATGGGATGCAAAAGATGAGAGAGCATTCAGAAATATCATATACTTTCATTCTTATGACACAAGCAACATATTGTTTTCCATCTCTCTTTATTTCACAGCACTCACTGCATCAAATAGAAAAAAATTAAATAAATAAAGATCTTTTAAGCATCAAGAATAACTGTTTTATTTGTCATCTGCTACCTGTTTTGTCTTGTGGGTTTTTTTCAAACAACAAGACATGGAGCTGAGGTCCCAGATTCCAATGTTCTGGATCTTATCAAAAGACACTTAAAGGCTTTCTCTCCAAGGAGAGAACTACCTAGCAAGTTTTTTTTTTGCTTTCAAAAACAGCAAATGGAAACCTTAATCTTTGAGATTCTTCAGAAGAATTATAAATATAGTAACAAACAAACAAACAAACAAAAAAACCAAACACCAAAACACAAAAAAACAAAACAAAACAAAAAAAAAACACCAGAAAATTTTCAAGCAAGGTAGGAACTGGAAATGGAACAACAACAGTTTATCTTATTAGGCAAAGATAGAAAAGAAAGACATTTTTCTGACACTACGAAATGGTTGTATAGTCCACTCTTGCATCACCACCACTAACAGCCAAGACCAACTTTTTCAGGCAATAATCTTTAATGCTTAATTTGGAAATTATTCCACTGTTCTCTTTCTTACATGATGCTTTCCTGAAAGCTAGTGTCACTACCGTTACCCTGCCTTTACAGCCGCCAGTATCCACCTCTTTACACTACATGAAACAATTCTTCGGCAGTGTTTCTGTCTTTCAGACACTCTCTAAGATACAGAAGAGCTGCATATGCTGTGCCATGTATTCTATTTAGTGAGTGCATTCAAATAAGGACATGAATGCTGCCTTATTTCAAGAGGAAGTCTTGTTTCAGTGGTCTTTCAATGAAGAAATCAGGCCATGAGTGCATTTCCAAACTGTCTTAATCTGTACTAATTTATTCCACGTGCTGTTTCGGGTGGTCCTTTTTGGATGTCCTGATTCATCACCGATTATCTGTGTAGCTAGGCTCACCAACATACAAGGTCACAAATAAGCAAATGCCATAGTTATTCTGAAACTGAACAGAGCCACACACAATGCCTCCTGTAAGGTGAAGGCTAAATGAACTAGCAATATTAAATTTCAACCATTCCTTTGACAGAACACAGATACATCACTCACACCTATAAGATGGTAATAGATGTTAAAATATCAAAATATTTGCCATGTAGACCATATTATTCTGTACTTTCCCAGCCGCCAGTTTTGAACAATGCCACCGTTCTAAAAAAAAAATAATTTCCTTTCCTCACTAATATGGGCAACCATCTTCACAATCCTGCATGAAGACAGCTTGCAGGACTATGAAATTAAGACATATTTTGTATTTATAATGTTCATTAGGACTTGACAAAACTCAATGGAAATTGAATGGTGTTTGTTGGAATTACAGCGGTATACTGATGAAATACGTTTAAAAATCACAGCCACTCTGTGCTACTAGAATGAATTAGTGCTTTGGAAATAAATCACAACTTAATTTAGGAAATGGGGGGTGGGGTGCATGCGTATTTTAAAGCAACTTCTGAAGAGCTGAATGCCAAAGTATTTGATATTTGTTTTCTGTTTCTGAAGTCAGAAAGTTTTGTATTTTTATCAGAATGACTCAGATTTTATGCTCTCTACAGCTCAAGATGCACATGGGCAGCTTGATTTGCATCAACACGATGCCTGATCAAGGACACTAGATCAAGGACATGAGACAGCCCATTGAAAGTGAAATCATAAACATCACCGTTAGGCACAGTTTTACGGGGAGCAGTTAGAAGTCCGCTATTCCTCCTCGACTACCCTTGCACTTGGAACAGGCAGACATTGGAGAACATGGTGTTCTCCATCCCCTTCTGTTTTGGGGCCAGAGCTGCATCTGCCACCAAGAACTACTGGATAAGAAAGCATATGGAAATAGATGATACTCCCCAACATAAATACTCGTATACGAGCACCTAAGCAACACACTTTTGGTGTCAGAATTTTTTCTGCATAAGTGGCCTAAGCCCAAGGCACAGGATTACCCTAAGGTACCTCTCAAGCCATACAGCTGACAAACAGTGATTTTTACAAACTTTAGTATGTTTCTAAACATGTAAGTACTTTGTGTTTGTAAGTCTGGTATTAAAAATACTGCCCTTGTCCTGCTGCACTGATTGTAGGCTCTGGTCCTTTCCTACTGCTTTGCTGCCCTCTGCCCTTCCCGGGAGACTTTCAGAGCGTGAAACATGCAGACCTGATTCTTGCTCTTTTGTGTCCACTGTGGTATTTACATCTGGGTCAAAACAAGCACGAAATGCTACTTGGTCACAGGACAGAAGCATTTCACATTTACTTCTACACATTGCACAGACCATAGAAGATGCAGGATGCCAAAGTATTTGAATTTTGTTTTCCAGTGAAACCACAAAGCATACATTAGGTTCTGGATCAAGAGCTCCGTATTCGTGAGAAACATCATAATGATTAAATAGAGAGGAATAAAAGCTATTCTTGCTCCACATTTCTTCCCAAAACTCCCTTCCCACCCAGGGTGGGATCTCCTATCTGTTTTCCACACTGCTCTGGATGCTACTTTCTGGTTCTCACACTAAACACTTTATTATTTTTGCTGTTTAAAATATCTCTTCTAGAAAAGCTCTAGTGACCACCCTTAAGAACATCTCTTTACTGTCTTTTATATGTGGGCAGGAGAGGCCCAGCCTCTGCCCTGTTACTGACTGCAGTTAGGATTTCAAAGCCACCTGAGCATTCTGGATATCAAATCAATCTAGCAGTCCAGTGCCCTTAAGCCAAGAAGCCACAAGAGGAACCCCAAGCTGACACTACATACACCCACTGTAACCTTGAATTGAGGTGGGAATTAACCCTGAATTTGCTCTGACAATGACATTGCAACAGCTAACCCAGGCAGATTTGAGTCTCAGATACTTCTGGTAAACTCCTTATCATAGAATCATAGAATCA
>NW_008602583.1:0-13608 GCF_000691845.1 Merops nubicus | reverse complement strand
TCAAGCAACTGAACAATCTGATGCTGTCAGACTAAGTGGTGAAACTAAGCCCCAAATATTTGATGGGCTGTTCAAATGGTGATTGTCCAAATTGTCTGCACTTGCCGTTCCGTAGTGGGAGATGCTGTCTCACTTACATGGTTGCCTTGCTGCAGAAATAATCAAGCAACTGAACAATCTGATGCTGTTCAAATGGTGATTGTCCAAACTGTCTGCACTTGCCATTCCACAGTGGGAGAAATACATGTTTAGAACACCATAATTCATCATGCCAGACCTAGACCAGTTTCATTTGCAGCTGATCACTATTTCTTAGAAATTATACTTTTCCTTGAAGACAAATAAGTGCACTACTGGTACATAATCAGCACTGAAGACTCTCGGCTCTGATAGAATATATTTCACCCAAAAGTCTCGAATGCTCCACAGTCAGTGTATTGTTCATTACCTTTTCACTGCACTCCAGAGGCATTACTAAACTCATTTTCACTGCTTCTGTGGGAAGAGGAATTAAGTTCAATCATACAGATAACAGAGTGAAGACAAAGAGTGAATTGAGATTAGATATCAAGTATTTTCAGTGTTGAGTTCTGTGCACAGATAATTTAAACAAGCAGTTCCCAGCCTTGGCTTGTTTGAGTATTACTGTCCTAAGAAGAGAGCTGGGGCATAAATGGTGCCTCTGGCAATGTCATTCCCAGCTCTTTGCCAAACCTGATACAGGACCCAGATACTGTTGTTGCCCTCCTAAAGAACCTTAGCCCCTGTCCATGGGAGAAAGCAGAAGATGTGCTTTTGATTTTGTGCACATTTCTTTGAAATAGCTGTAATTTGTTAACAGATTATACCCCAGAGATTGGGCCCCCCAGAATTATGTCAGGATGCTGCTCCATTCCCTCATTACCTTCATATACCTTCAACAGAGATAAGTTCATCATCCCAGGTGTAAAACAGAAGAAGCATTTCAAACCTCATCAATGCTCACTTAATTCAGTGGAATGACTCCTTTGCTTCAGAGGAGCTTTAGATCATTAGCAGCTTGATTCACTTCTTGCTGTGGCTGTAAAAGAGTCTAATTCCCTAATTCCACAGAATAGCAAAGTTGAGTTTGTCAGTTAAATGGTTTCACAGTCTAGTGAAAATATGTTATCAAAAAAAAAATTTAGTAAAAGGTGGCTGTTGAACTTGGCTTGCAGAGATTGACCCTGAGGAACCTCTTGATTCCCATCACTTAATGGTAAGGAACAAAAATAGCACAATGCAACCAGCGTTTTGTGGGCACGGTAAGGCCAGAATTAGCTAGAGATCTACAAATCTCTTTAAAAACAAAAATAGTTCAGGATACTGCCTTTCTTGTCTTTCTTGATGACAAATCTTGATATTATTTACAGTGAGACTTTAATCGTAATTATAAACAAGAAAAGGTAGTGTTGTGGAGCTGGCATAACATTTTTGTGAATTTTCAGAGCTGCTGGAAAATGATGTTTGTAGTTGCTCAACGTTCAGTGTGAGATAGGAATTTGGACAAGTTGTATGTAAGATTTTTTGTCTTAGAACTTAATACAACTTTGAAAGGATTTCATAGGGGACTTATTTCTTTGTTGCTTAGTTCTTTTGCATGGGAAAGAGAGATGTGTTCCTTAGGAGTAAAATTACAAGGAAGTTGTATGTAAGATTTTTTGTCTTAGACCTTAATACAACTTTGAAAGGATTCCATAGGGGAGTTATTTCTTTGTTGCTTATTTCTTTTGCATGGGAAAGAGAGATGTCTTCCTGAGGAGTAAAATTACAAGGGCTAGGTTACTTAGGTAGCTCAAATTGATAATGGATTGGTCAGGATAGATCCAAATTTTTTGCCATGTGAGTTATCTGCCAGCATGCACAAAAGGTTACTGTGTGTAACCCAAGGCTTTATCTAAAGATACAGAGGACATTCATGAGTACTGAAAGCAAGGTTTGCCAATAAAGTCTTGCTGTAATGAACATAAAATAGGTCTACATTTTTTCAAAAGGCATTTCAGTGTCTAATATCTAAAGATTTCAAGGCTGGAAATGCATCTTCAAAATATATCTATAGATAAGTATATAAAAGAAAAGCTAATCTTATCAGTGTATATATATTGATGTATCTACATATATAGTAATTTACACATTGGTGATATGTGGTATGTGATATCCAATACTCAATTCTTAAGGATTTTTTTTTTTAAATGTGATGAGGTAATTTGAATGAAATATGTTATTTTTCTAAGAAAGTCCTTACCTTATTTAAGCACCTTTTGGTGTTCGGTAAGAAGTATTTTAATTTCTGTTTTGTTGTCTTGGATAAAATTTATTCTTACAGTATGTAGGGTTGATTTTAGAACTTTTTTCATCAATGCTCAGAAATGTTTAGTGCAAAAAAAGAAAATACACTTAGCACAGAAATTCCTCTTTTTTTTTCCTAATTTATTTTATGTGATCTGTTTTTGTTCCTTTCTTGCATCAAGCAAACTGAAATTCAGTCAAATGGTTGCATGGATCAGCTTGCATGTGTAACACTTCACAGTGCTATATGAAATCTCACCATGGTGTCTGTAATTTCCAGGGCCTCATGTGGTCTGTGAGATTCCAGCCCTGAATTTATGTCTATTTCATTCCATTAAGACCACGGGGTGTTTAATGACATTAGTTTCTATCATCTCGGCCTGTTTCAAAATATCCATGCTGTTATTTCTCCTTTGCTGCTCCAGTATCTAGTTGTAAACAATGCAAGAAATGCTTGAAAGTCTCACCTTCAGCTTTTCAATTAAAGTTCTTGATTAATGAGGTAGAAGAGCTGCATAATGTTGATCATTTCCTTGTAAGTGGCAATAAATGATAAAAACAGGTTGATGGGAAATGGGTAGGTGAATGTATAAGAGGCAGGTGTGAAATCTGGCTGGTGTGAAGAGATAAGAAGGACACAGCTGGAGCAAAGAGACAACCAGAATATAGCAAAGATCATCCAGCTAAAACAGTGAAATCTGGTCTGTGGGGAGCTATTTCAGCAAAATACAGGCACCTGGAAGTTAGACATCTGTTTTAATTATGCCTGATCCTCCATGGCTCCCTTTTCAGTCAGTAGGAAGGTTGCCTCACCTGCAGATGGCAGGATTGTTGCCTTGGAGATATTTGTTTCCACCCAAGGAGGCAAAGAGAGGTTTGTGCAATGAATTTGTCTCCACCTTGACAGTCTGAAGACTCTTAGCTTTTAGATCTGCTCCTGGTATTTGGCTGGTTCCTCTTAGCAGTTTTTCCCCATTCCCTGTGTGCAGGCTGGTGATGTCTCCTCTGCTTTGTTGAGACATCATCTTTCTTGCTGCTGAACATGTAGATCTGACATGAGCACCATCACCATGGGATAACATTGATGCTTTGGCACATTAATAAGCAAGCAATGCCTGGACTCGAGATCTCTTTCCTGTCTGTAACAATGCACCAATTAGTCTTGTCACTGCATGTCTTCTCCTTCTCTATCATGTCAGGTCCTATTTTGGAACTGCCTAAAAGTCTCCTTAGATAATAAAGTCAGGCTGTGCCCAGCTATCCATAAGTCTTCTAAATAGAAAAGGAAGTGTGCAATGGCACGGGGATAGTGCTGCTCTGATCTCTGGATGTATTTTTCATTAAAGAGAAACAAGATTTCAAGACCTCTGGCTATGTGACCATAAATTAATCCTAAACAGCAGAACCTGGTGTCCCTGAGGTTCATTGCTCAGAACAGTTCCATCAGGTAAGCTTAGTGAAATCTTCAGCTTTCCAGAAAGGATCTGGGATTTCAGAATACACTTTTCTAGGATAAATCTTCAGGCACACTTGGGATGATTTACACAACTCCAGAGATACCAGTTCTTTCAACATTCATTGGTCCAATTGAGCATCCCTCAGGATACCTAGCTATTGCAACCTGGTACCTATAAAGACTCTGGTCTCAGCTTTCATGATGAGATTGCCCTGGAGTTGTGGATTTTGGCAATCAACCTTAGGACTTCATATCTTCAAAGATTTGCCTTCAAAAAGACTTATCTGGAAAGCTCTACTGTGCCTGCATGGACTGTATGTCTGTCACAAATGTAGGATCTGCCAGTCAGCATAGCTTCCAGTTCTCTGGAGTCCTGTAAGAGCTCACTAACTGTATTTACATGTGAAGTTTGCACTGAGATGCTTTTACTGGGAAGAAAGACTGAACTATCACATCTCCATTACAGAAAACAAAAATGTAGGATTTTCAGTTTTCCATTATCATTTGCTTGAAAAAAATCAAGCCCTGCATCAGTATGATTATAAAAGTCATCTTGTACCAAGAAAAATTTAGAACCACCACCATTACAATGCCAAAGTATACTCAGAATTTTCAGCTGCAGAATGACTTCAACCTTGCTGGTATTTAGATTAGTTGTGTTCCTAATTCAAAATGAACCAATTGACAGTAGCTGCATACTCTCTTCCACTCTTCTATAATAGGTCAGTATTTCTCTCTTACTGTCAACTTCAAATTAGACTTCATTTTTTTGAAGCAGAAGTGCTTGGAAAAACAAGCTGGCTTTTCACTTTCAAAACAGCTCAAATGCAGCAACATTAGTCAGCATTTCTCCTTCAAACTCTACGTAATTCTGTTATATTTTAGGCAGTGCTATCAAAGCCTGTGAAGCTGAGAACAGTCTTACAGATAAAGCCCTGTTGTGTTTGTGTCCGTTCAAATCTTTGGCTGGTTGTGAATCATGGAATATCTCAGCAGAAGACTCTAATGAACCTCCAGCCTCTTGCTTAAGCATTTGTCTTATTAATCATCCCAGCCTAATTCTGCTCTGTTTTAAAAGCATATTTCAAAGGGAATACTTAACTGTGATGTAAATAGACAAAGGAGTCTATTTAAGTTTAGGAATATGTAGATTGATTTCTCTACAGCCTTTTTATTTGTTTTTTTTTCCCTGTAAATGCAACTTGTCTGCTTTCTCTGCCATAGCAGTCTTGCCAGTGCAGTATCCTGGAGCTACATCTGTATTATGAAATAGAAAAAAGAGCAAGGATTTGTTCTCTAACACTGAGGCTTCAGGGCTGTATCTGTATTACACAGCCTTTGGCTCCAGCTCTCCTCTGAGCCTGGAGTCAGATCTCCTTGGGCTCCTGTGGCACAGTGGTGATTTTTTTGAGCTGTACTGCAGGTGGAGCAGGGATGATTCAGAGCAGTGTCTGAAATGTGAGGGATATGTTGCAGCCTACAGAGCAGCTGCTTTTATGACCCTATGATACTTAACATAGAATCATGGAATAGTTTGCGTTGGAAGGGACCTTTAAAAGTCATGTACTCCAACCCTCCTGCAGTGAGCAGGGACATCTTTAGCTATATCAGGTTGCTTAGAGCCCCATCCAACTTGACCTTGAGAGTTTCTAGGGAGGGACCATCTATCACATCTCTGGGCAACCTGTTCCAGTTTTCCTCCCTCACTGTAAAACAAAATTCTGCCTTATATCTAGTCTAAATCTACCCTCTTTTACTTTGAAATCATTATTCCTTCTCCTGTCACAACAGGCCTTGCTAAAACATCTGTCCCCATCTTTCTTATAGACCCCTCTAAGTACTGAAAGGTTGCAGTAAGGTCTCCTCCTTGGAGCCTTCTCTTCTCCAGGCTGAACAACCCCAGCTCTCTCAGCCTGTCCTCACAGGAGAGCTGCTCCAGCCCTCGGAGCATTTTTGTGGCTCTCCTCTGGACCCACTCCAACAGTTTTGTGTTATGCCTTAAAGGCAGAGGAGGAGCAAGCAGGGATATTTGCCAATGCATGGTCTGCATGTTGAAGGTTGGAGGGGACTGTGAAGGGGAGGGCGAGTCAGACCTGCTGTCCTCATGTTCACACTGTGTGTCAGGAGTGACCAGCTCTTTGAAAAGTGGTTAAGTCCTTTCCCAGGCTGAAACGAGCAGGCAGTGCCTGCCTAGTAGCCCTTTGAAGTTCTGTTCCCTTTGTGGTGGTGCTTGGGCACTTCACAGCAGCAGTGGATGCTGTTGGTGGATGCTGATCCCTACCATGCAGTAACGTTCAACAGTTTTCTCACTGTGCCCCATCACAATTGACTGCAGCTTGTAAATGTTAGCTGATTAACAGTGCTATATTTTGTGTATTAGTTTTATTTGATAAACAAAAGATAGAGTTGAAATGAGCCTGTCTAGGCTGTTGTAGACAATAAAATAGGCATATTCCACTTCCCTGTTTATGTGTTCCCATCATGGTCCTTCCTCAGAATGTGTTCACCCAGCTCTGCAGAGTGCTGAAATGGTGATGGTGGCATGGCTGAAAATCAGCTCTAAAAAATTAAGAGTTGCTGGGCCAATCAGATGATTCGGATATTTCTGAGGCTCATGATTACTGGTCACACAGAGAAATAAGATGGGAGAGTGTGACTGAGATTTGAGGGGAGAAGGTAGTGAGGAAGGGAAGATATCCCTTTGAAAACAGAAAGAACTCAAGCTGAATTACCCCTCCCCTCCTGCCTTCCAAATAACTCAAAAACCTACCTGGAACAGACAAGAATAGACCAGGAATTACTTCTTAACAATCATGTTTGGGAAGACAAAAGTTTTCCATACAGTCAGCTAGAAGAGCATTGAGATAAAATATTAGGGTTCAAGGTGAATTAAGCCCAGACTAGAGTGATGCAGGAATCTATAGGTCCCTGTACTAAATCTGTTCAACATTTCCTAAACAAACATAAGATAAGCAGGTGAAGCAAAGTCATATTGAAGTAACTGTATCTCAGTATTTGTTTGTAAGAAACTGGTGTATTTTGTGGTTAATTTTGTCCTTTCAATGAGCACAAAACTGAGAAATTCCTTAAAGAAAGTAATCAACTGTTAAAAAGTAAAAGCTCTATTCATATTGTTTTCAAAAAAGTTTTGTAGATAATAATATGAATTATACATTTAGTTGTTCCATGTTGTTTTATCATACCATATTATACAGTAATGTGGAGTGTCTTCTTCAGAGACGTTTTAATGTTTATAACGTTAAAGAGTCTCCACACAGTTGTCTCTGAAGCTGTTACACCCTCTTCATGTCAAACAACTTGCAAAATTTCCCATTGGGGTCGAATATTTCTGTATCACTTTATGTCTGAAAACACTTTGCATTCCTTTATGTCCCAAAAGAAGGAATCATCAAAAAATATTCCGTGGGTGACACTGCTCTTTCCTGTGGAGAGAGGAGACGTTAGTTCAGCATTGACAATTTTCTATTGACATAGAAATTACCTCCCTTATTGCGTGGGTTCCAACTGAAACAGATTAATGTGTTGAATTGACTCCTGCAGTCATGAATTTTCAATCTGAATTACATTGCAGCAGATACCAAGAACAGAGTTGGCAGTGGTGACTGGATTTAAAATCATTTTTATACTTACTGGGATATGATGAGAGAAGAGATTTAAGAAAGCCAAAGAAATAGCCCTGGTACAAGCAGATTTATTTTATTTTTATTTTTTTTTTTTAGGTTTTGGCTGATTAATTAATTCTCAAACGTTAATGGGAAGATAAAATTTCATTTAACTGGATGTGTAATTCAGAACACTTATTCACCTTCCCTTTATGCTGAATGTGAGGAGAATCAATCCATTGTGAGATAAATGTCTAGAATGGCCATAGCCTTTTTTATTTAATATTCATGCTCAATGATTTATGTTTTATTTACAGGTTTTATCTGGGGTGAAATTAAACAGATGTGGGATGGAGGACTACAGGACTACATTCATGACTGGTGGAACCTCATGGATTTTGTCATGAACTCCTTGTATTTAGCAACAATCTCTTTGAAGATTGTTGCATTTTCAAAGGTAAACTTTTTTAAAACTTCAGCAAACTTTTAAGATAAATGCAATTAAGCTTCTTGAAACTTTCTTCTGTATGTGGAGATTCTCAGGCTTAGCAATGCAAGAAATTTATGATGTGCTCATTGAATCTTCTGCAGCTATGACAAAAAGCTAGACCAGGATAAAAGTCAACAAAACATTGGGATTTATACTTTTTTTCTTCTTGGCCGAGGCAATCTTTTTTATTTGATCCTGAACAATCACACTATAATTTTCTTGGAAAAGAAAAATCACTGGTAATATTTTATGTTTGCACAAATTATATTTTCTGTTAGTCTTTGCCTACTTATCAGTAAGAAATTATTGCCCCTAAGACAATTTCATGCATCATGCAAAACTTCTGGACAGGGCCACAAGAAAAATATTTACTCAGAATTAGAGGGTCAAAAAAAAACTAAAGAGCAATATTTTAGTTTTGATTTGACTTTTTATGAAGTTCTATATTCACACTGCTTGAAGTATCTTCCAGCAAAGCAGCCGTTCGTTCCAAATCTATGGGACATGTTACATTTGGTATGTATTCAACATGAATCCATAATGTGATAGAAAGCCCTTATAAAATGAAATATTTGAATCAAAAAATGGTCTCAAGTGCAAGGAAACCACATCTGAAAGCATTTCTTAGCATCTGTCACAGAGGTCTTGTCGCAACCAAGTATAGAAAACAAGCCCATTTTCACTGGCCACTGTGACCAGCATTGTCTTTCAGCTGTTTCAAGTTCCTGCCACCAGCTCCCCTGTGTGCATGGAAGTAGAGTCTCTCCTCTGCCAAGATCCTTTTGGCTGGGAAGAGGAGAAGAGGCAGCTGTCAAGTAGCTGCTTACAGCACACTGTCCTCAAACAGCAGCTGTTCCTGCTGCAGCCCTGCCACAAGCATGAAGGAACATAGGAACCTCTAATTTATCTTGCATCTATTCACAAGGGTCCAAATGTCAGATGATCAGGGGTAGGGATGCACAAAGACTTGTGGTCTGTTGACATACCAGCTTCCTCCTGTGACAAAAGGTTCCTGGCACGGTGGCTTTCTGGGTGTAAACCTCTGGAAGTCTCACTCAAAGAACTTTTGAGCTGTTGCCTGAAAGAGCAAGATGCTCAAAAGTGTGAGGAGAGCTGTCGTTTAAAGCTGATGAAATGCCTTTTTACACACAAAGATGCCTTATAATAAAGTGACTGGAAAATCAATAGTCATTGCACTATCATTGCAGTGTCCCATGTAACAAAGAGAGCAGTTCATTGAAAATGCATGTTTCCAAAGCATTTGAAATGGCCAATTATTCACTTTAGAATAATATTAATTAGAAGACATTATAATCCTTTCATCTCCCAGACAGCTTCTGCTTACAGTAATCAGATTCCAAGGTGACAGTATCTGGGATAATGTGCATCCATTACTCTCCAAATTAGTGTTTGCATGCCAATCATAATTAACACAGTGCATAAAGCACTGGTTTTGGTTCTGCTGCTGGTATATTTTTACTGCATGTTCAATGTTGCCACCAAATATCTTTATATTCCCTAAAAAAGCCTCAGTTGTGGTAGTCAAATTGAAACACATCATGATAAACAGTGTAATATGAGTATAATTTAATAAGCAGACACAGTTTGTTCAAATATCTGCAGCAGAGTTCCCCACCTCTGTGCCAGATGAGACAGAGAGGATGCCAAATGCAACCAATACATTTTGATGTAAAGCTTTTATTTTCATTTCCTAAATTTTGCAAGACAGGTTTTTCTAAAATACAACTTTCCTGTATTTACTGAATCAAATATATAAGCCCAGTTCTGAGATGTATTCTACCTTCTATGAATCACCTCAAGCCACTTAAGAAAATATATTAACCAACTCCCCTGAAAAAAATTATGAGTGTCCTCATACTACTGGCCTGTGTGATAAATGTTCCAAGAGAAAAGCAGAGTGTTTATTGCCCATTCAAGGCTCTCTGGCTGACACAGTAGTTAAGCAGATAGAGGTTATTTACAACAGCTGATAGGATAGTGTAATTTCAGCAAAGAGTGTAATTTCAGGGTGAGGCACCTGATAAGTTGACACAAAGTTATCTGTCTCATTGCCAGTATTCAAATAAAATGAGTACATCTCATATTTTTTCAAAGGGCTATGCTTTTTGCCTCTGGTTGTATGCCAGCCTGTGAGGTCTTTCTGAGTTATCCCTCTGGGCTGGGTATTATCTAGGCTGTGAGCACACATTGCCAGTTTAGCTACAGATTTTCACCCACCAGTACCCCCAAGTCCTTCTCTGCAGGGCTGCTCTCAATCCCTTCATCCTCCAGCCTATATTGATACTGGGGATTGCCCTGACAGGTTCAGTGCCCTGCACTTGGGCTTGTTAAACCTCATGAGGCCCACATGAGCCCTCTTCTCAAGACTGTCCAAGTCTCTCTGAATCGTAGCTCATCCCTCAGGCATGTCAACTGCATCACTCAGCTTGGAGCTCAGTGCAAACTTGCTGAGGGTGCAGTCAGTCCTATGATGTCATTGATGAAGATATTAAACAGTACTGGTCCCACAATAAAGAGTCTCCCACAGCAGTTAAGCCTCAGTTCAAAGTAGAATCTTTCATCCTTAAGAAAGAGCCACAGTTCCAGGGATCAGACTCTTTGATACGAGAGACAGAAGCAGTTTGCTGTGGTTCATTAATAAACTTTTTTATTCTTGGTGCAGTGTTAGTGATGAAGCAATATACTTATTTCTTGATTACATGTTTTCTTCCAGCTTGGCAAGATTCTTGCAGGTTTCTCTTCATCATTGTCATAGCTGCATCATTCTTCAAAGAAATAATTTACCTGATTATACAGCTGAATATTTTCTATCATATTAAAAACCCAGGTGTTCAAAAACGGTTCCTTTTACTCTCAGTCAAAATTGTTAGACTTGGTTTTGCTACTATGTATATATCTATATGTCTATATATACACAAATGCAAAACACAGGCAAAAAATAGAAAACATAGACCGTGCTGCAGATAAAAATGAAGGGCAAATACTTGGGTACTGGCCATTTTTTGTTTTTTGCTAAAGTAAAAAAAAAAAAGCCTTTGATGACACATTGTTTTTTTTGCAATAGAGGATTGATTTCTTCCCTTCTGCTTGTTTTCAGTATAGTGGGTTAGTTCCACGAGAGAGCTGGGACATGTGGCATCCAACCCTGGTGGCCGAGGCCCTTTTTGCAATCGCAAACATCTTTAGCTCGCTGCGGTTGATCTCATTATTCACTGCAAATTCTCACCTGGGACCTCTGCAGATATCTCTAGGAAGGATGCTGCTGGACATTTTGAAATTTCTCTTCATCTACTGCCTTGTGCTGCTAGCCTTTGCAAATGGCTTGAACCAGCTGTACTTCTACTATGAGACAAATGAACCTGGCAACTGCAAAGGAATACGATGTGAAAAGCAGAATAATGCATTTTCAACGTAAGTGACTGATCTATTTCTATCTATTTCTATCCTCTGCCCCAGTATTTTAACTGGTTAGATGTTCTTTATGGGAAAGAGGCTGTATTTTCTGTTGGTATTACAGCAGTGTCCTGACAGACACATCTAAAGTTACCCAAATAAAATAAAATAAAATAACATAAAATAAAATATAACATTACATTACTCTCTACTAATGTTCATTCCATACCATAGTGAAGTCTGTACAAGTCAAGATATCTCAAAAGACAAATAGATGAAATAAAGAGGAAGAGGAGATATTATGAGATTAGAAAGTACGTATTTGGAATTTAAGGGAAAAAAGGTCTCCAGGTTACAGCTTGCTTCTGCAGAGGTTGCTCTGCATTTCTTCTATGTCCAGTTGTGGATATCAGGTAAGTTCGGTATTGTAAGACATGAAGATTCCTTGTAAATGGGATAAACTGAGGCAGGAAAAAACATCCAGTCCAGGCTGACCTTTAGTCTACTCCATGCCATCAAATACTGTATTCTAATTTCTGTTTTAAAGTCTATTTTTCTTTCACTTAAATATCAGTCTTGCTTCACTCTGTTCTGTAGTTCATCTATAGTACTAAAACACTATCAAGTGAGTACTAATAGCCTATCTCACCTTTCAGCTCCCATCTGAACAAAGCTCCTGCTAGAAATACCTGTTCCCTGTACATAAATTGTATCTAGGCTGTTTTAAAAATTGATTAATTAGCAATGGCTTCTTTCTCAAAGTAAATAATGAATAGCCTATCTCACCTTTCAGCTCCCAATCTGAACAAAACTCCTGCTAGAAATACCTGTTCCCTGTTACATAAATTGTACTTAGGCTGTTTTAAAAATTGATTAATTATCAATGGCTTCCTTCTCAAAGTAAATAATTGTATAAAAATAGCACCTTTTGTATCATCTTTATCAAATAACTTTGCTCAAGGTGCAGCATATTTATCTTGCATATTAATAACATCTTATGCAGGTCTAAATTGTGTGATCTGAACCAAAAAAAACACAGGGAAACTTTTCAGAGCTGAACATGGAGGAAAGAAATATTATTCATCTGGGAAATAGCAGGGACTGATGATACTACTGCCAGAAGATGGTGTCAAGGCAACCTGTGATGCCTTATTAGCCTTCTCTGCAACTGTGAGCAGGGGAGAATAGAATTGTAGAATCATAGAATCCTCTAGGTTGGAAGGGACCTTCAAGGTCATCAAGTTCACTTTGTACCCAGACAAGTGTAAACCATACAAGAGACTCCAGGTACATTACCACTTTTATACACTGTATTCCAGGAGCAGAGATTCAGGACCTGGAGTTTCTGTGTGTACAAGCACACTGCCCTCTCGGGTATCTCTCTAGCACAGCACTGCACCGGGTTGCATGACAAAGTGAGTTTCACACATGGTACTGCATTGTGGGATGGGAGCTGAAGGGTTAAGTTTTGACCAGTTCTGGCTCCCAACATGCAGTACTGCCCAGGGTAGTACAGGCCCCCAAAGTTCAGCAGCTTTCCTGCTCTGTGTGCAGGGAGGAGGCACATCCTCCTGTCTGGGTAACCTATTTCTGGTGTCAGGGTGAAGTAGCAGAGGAGAGGCTGTGGGGAAAACTCAGTCCAATTAATCTCACGACAAGTGGCCAGACAAGCAGAAAATTTTGCTCCAAACATTTCAGGAGAGAAGGGTCTAACCAAGGTCCATACTTATGACTCCACAGTGGGGTCTTTTTGACATGCTATCTTGTGGCAGAGGATTTATTTAAAGTTGATTATTGTTGCTTAACTTCCTAGCTGTTGTCCCAGACTTCTCAAAGTGAACATCATATAATTCAGCTATAAAAGCGCAAGTTTCATTTAAGAGCAGCATGTTTGTCTTTTTAATGTCTCCATTCTTTGCAGAACAAAACATATGCTAATGATAATAATGTCTTTCTAATTATACAGCTCCTTTTCTCTCAGTAGCTCTAAACGCAAACCAGAAATTGTATAAACTGACAACACCAAGTAGGTATGAGGGCACCATAATTGCTTTAACATCTTGGTGAAACACAATCATTGAGTTACTTTTGGATCCTTATCCTCCCCTCTACGGTCAAGGCAAAGGGTTAGAATCCTTCAAAGCCAGGTGTCCAAAATAAGATCTCTAAAAGTATATCCCTCAAAAGTTTGAACAAAATCAGCCTTTTACTTGCAGAGTTATTTATAGATTCAGCATTGTATGTCTAGAGGTTTAGATTTGAAACATTAAGCTGTTGTTTCCCTAGGAAGATATTCAATATATGTTGCCTGTATTGTG
>NW_008602582.1:0-1407 GCF_000691845.1 Merops nubicus | reverse complement strand
GCCAGCTGGCAGAGCATCGCCACGGGTCCTGCCAGCCACGGCCGGGGAGCCCCTTCAGCAAGTGTCTGAGCGTGGCTGCGGGATGACGCTGGGCTGCGGGACCTGCTGCCCCTCCGGTGTGGTTTGGCTCTGTGACAGGCAAACGGTTTGGGCTTTCACTGTTTTCTGGTCACACTGGATGCATACAAATTCCTTTGTAAAGGTGTGAGTGGCCTCACAGAGACAACTGTCTAGGTGTGGATACGGAAATTTGGAGTTTATCCAGACTGGTACTTTTTTAAGAAGTTTGATGAAAAAGCCTAATTTTAAAAGGTGGGTGGCATGCCTCTTCTTGCTGGGCTCATGCTGCCCCACTGGGCGCTTCGAGGCAGGTCCATGAGCTGATGTCACCCACCCCTGCAAGGAGAGGAGGGGTTCTGCCAGCCTGGCCACGGCTGCAGCACCACATGCAGAACTCAAGCACACAGCAACAGTGGCTGCAGGTCTGACAATTTATCCCCCCTGTTATTATGACGTCTCTCGCAGGATCACAGCCTCTCAAGGCATTGCTCTGGCCGAGCATTCTCCCCTTGCACTGCGGAACAGCACACTCTCTTCAGTTAGTGTGGCTATTTCAGACTTTAAAAGGATTAACCTTTCCCATCTAAATGAGAAGAAAAGGGAAGAAATGACTCACAGCCTCTCTCCATCCCCTGAAAAGAGGTTTTTCTGATGGAACTGGAGTGCTGGAAATAATCCAGAGGAATTCAGAAAATGAACCTGTCAGAAGAATATTTTAATAAACCCCCTTTTTCAGACACAGTATCAACAGCTCGCACCCTTCCATTCTCATCAGAAGGAAGCCCAAGCGACCATTAGAGAAAAAGCCAGTGGAGAGGCTGGATCCCACAGGCTGCAGAGGGTTCCCAGGGCATGGCTGTGTCTTGGTCTCTTCCCTCTAAGCACTTGGAGGTTACAACACTGTGTATTGTGCTGCTGAGCTGCACGTGAGGTTTTGGATGGCATCTGGGAAGGGCATAAAACAAATGTAAAGGGAGCACCCAAGGGCTGCAGGGACATCCTTGCTCTGCTGCCTCTGGCTCAGGGCTCTCGGGCTGGGGAGAGCAGAGCAGGAGCAGTGGGGCAGGGCTGCCTGGCACTGACAGGAGCAGAGCCCAGCCCCATGCGGAGTGCCTGGCCACCCCAGCCTGGGCCCTGCTGGGTATGCCGGGCAGCATCTGGGTCCTCCCACGGAGCCGTGTCTCATCTGGGAGATCAGCTGTGTACGAAGCAAGGTGTCTTTATCAGTTTGGAACTTCATTTCCCGGTGTCGAGGCTATGAGGACACAAGCAGATAAACTGGGAGGCTTCTCCTGGCAGAGTCGGTGA
Organism: Merops nubicus; assembly: GCF_000691845.1. Classification (NCBI taxonomy): domain Eukaryota; kingdom Metazoa; phylum Chordata; class Aves; order Coraciiformes; family Meropidae; genus Merops; species Merops nubicus. The sequence continues at coordinate 39 of NW_008602582.1, read as the reverse complement.
CAGAGCTGGGGAGGACAGAAATGTCAGACACTGTCTGGG
>NW_008602581.1:0-811 GCF_000691845.1 Merops nubicus | reverse complement strand
TACATGGTTGTTAGTGGTCATGGTACTGTTGGGTTGATGGTTGGTCTTGATGATCTTAGAGGTCTTTTCCATCCTTAATGATTCCATGATTCTATGATTTTGTTCTATGATTGTTGCTCATCATTGCCCACCATCATCTGTTGTCATCCATCATCACCCATACTTAACCATTGTCCTCCATTGTCACCCATATTCATCCATTGTCACCCATATTTGTCCATCGTCCTCCATTGTCCTCCATCATCACCCATATTCATCCATTGTCACCCATATTTGTCCATTGTCACCCATATTCATCCATTGTCACCCATATTTGTCCATCGTCCTCCATTGTCCTCCATCATCACCCATATTCACCCATTGTCACCCATATTCACCCATTGTCACCCATATTCATCCATTGTCACCCATATTTGTCCATCGTCCTCCATTGTCCTCCATCGTCACCCATATTCACCCATTGTCACCCATGTTCATCTATCATCATCCATATTTATCCATCATCCTCCATCATCACCCATATTCTTCCATCGTCCTCCATCGTTGTCCATGTTTGTCCATTGTCATCCATCGTCATCCCTATTCATCCATCATGACCCGTTATCCATCATGGTCACCCATGGTCACCCATGGTCACCCGTGTCACCCGTGGCCACCCTTCCCCACCCAGGCACCCCTTCTCCCTGCGAGCCCAACGAGTTCAAGTGCCGCAACGGGCACTGCGCCCTCAAGCTCTGGCGCTGCGACGGGGAGAACGACTGCGGGGACGGCTCGGACGAGGCCGATTGCCGTGAGTACGGCGGGGCCGGGG
>NW_008602580.1:22912-30537 GCF_000691845.1 Merops nubicus | reverse complement strand
CTAGCTATCTACTCAGTATTTCACTTCCTGGTTTTAAGGCAAATGCCAGCAGAATAGCCATATTATCAGAATATATAATGGCAAAACAATCACAAACTCTTTTTCCAAAGCTCTTGTGTATTTGAAACCTTCCCAGATTCTCTACTAGTGATGGAAAGATTTCACACGTGCTGTGCTCTTCACTGGTTAGACACAGTGTAAGCTGGCAACCTCCACACAGCTGCAGGCTAGGTCTGGCAGGTCATTTGTTGCCAAGGATTGTTGAACCCACAGCAAAGCAAAGACTTAGCAGGGACAGGCAATGAGAGTAGGAAAAAAACCTCAGTGGCAACAAGTAGCATCTGGAAATGAAAAAAGGTCATTATTCTCAGACTGTTCTAGAACACTGCTATCAAACTACCCCTCTTCATCACAATTCACTTGAGTAATCCAAAGGCTGATCTTTATGTAGACACCAGAGAACAACAAGTTTGATTTCAGCTGCAGCTGTGTTACCACTCCAGAGGTGATGTGAGTTGGGTTTGGTTTTGGTTTTTTTTCCATGTACAAGCTGATTGCCTGCCTGGGGCTGATGTCCAGCGCTGGGACTTGGTAGCCACTGAGCTCCTGCTGCTTCAGGCAGTGGCCAAACCTGGCCACAGAGGTCATGAGGTGGCACTGGCACTTGGATGCAGAGGCCACCAAAAAGGCTTTCCTTGCAAAACCTGAATGCACACACAGCTCACCTGGGGTCACATTGGCTTGTACACTGGAAAATAGGCAATGTCTCACTGAGCAGTTTAAAATAACAGATTACACAGGCCCACAAAGGGAGTTTGACTGAAGAATGCCCTGAATTGAAACCAGTCACTCCAATTTACTGCTGTGAGGAAATCCAGGCATTTCAGTGGTCTGAAACATACTTGAAACCCATATTGGTATCTCCTTGCATCAGCAGACCACTGGGGCCAGGGTAAAAACTAGACTCAGGTTTTGGGACAGTTGTTTTTACCTGGGACCCATTTGCTCCCATGTGCTTAGTGCATTTAAAGCTTAGTGTAAGGATTCATCAGGGTTTGCTTTCTCTCTCTTTGAAACCTAAAAGTCATCGGATAACTGTACTCCAAATTAAATGACAGTGCTTGATGTGTATGATGATAATGCTTAGAAAAGCCAGCCCATAACCACAGCCAAACCAACTACAGTCTTGTTGCACAGAAACCTGCCCACAAACATAGTGGTGGACCTGACTGACACGCAGGGCACGTGAAGGGCTGGTCATCGCTCTGTGGCTGCGAGGCTGCCAAGGTGTTGGTGTGGATTCCTGCAGGGGCTCTGGGGGCAGGGTGGGGGGCTCTTTTCTTTTTCGCTGTCAGTTTCAGTCTAGTCAGAATAATCAGCTTTTTTTTTGTTTTCTTTCTTTTTATATGATCCCAGTACATTCTTGTCTCTTGTGGCATGGATGCTGTCAGAATGGATGTTGGTGGCACTTTTGTAACCTGTTGCTTTGTGAAAACTCATGGGAAGGAGGCAGCAACGGACCAGTGAGCCTGGACATACCTGAGTCTTCAGAACTGTTTCCTTGCATCCTCACAGAAGAAGGAAGAACAGGTTGGGAAGCCTGACTTGTGCTTTACTGCATTTTACAGAGTCTTTTCCTGAGACTAAAAACAAAACGACAAAGATGCTCCTTGTGCAGTATTCAACATCATCATCTGAAGCACTAAAATGGCCCTTCCCTCCCTCTGTTCATGAAGCACAGTCACACCACCAGCCTCCCACTTCTAAACTGGAAAGGGCTGGTGTGGAAACAGGACTTTCCTTCAGGCAGGCAGAAGCTGTTGCTTTCAGCCACGTCTTGTGAGAAGATAACGTGGTTGGTGCTGTTGCCGTGGCTGGGGGCCGGGGGGGGCGGAGCGTTTCTCACAGGCAGCAGTGGTGGCTACGAAGCAACCAGGAAGCCTCCCCATTTTCCTTCATCTTCTCTTTCAACCTACAGCTACTATCCAGAAGTAGGAGCACAGGCTAATATCCTCATACTGCTTTTGGTCTGGATGGGAAGTAGTAAAAGGCCACAACTGCAACCTCAGCATGTAACTATAGAGAAACTGGAAAAAGAGACTGCAGAGCCAAAGGCATTTAATTAGCAAAAATTTAACATTGCTTCAGTAAAAATTCAACCTGTTTGTCAAATATTTAAACAGAACACAATGCACGCTTAGAAATGCCACCATGTGTGCACTTCCCATGCATGATGCTGTTGCATATGTATGAAGATGGGAGGCCACGCACTGAAATATTCCCTCAAATACTCTTGATTTATCCAACTCAGTTGTTCGGGCTGTTTGTTTCATGTTTTAGACAATGCACAGACTTCACAGTTGAGGAAACACATCATAGAAAAACTGGACTCCAATAAAAAGGTAGGTTTAGGTTGGTCAGAAACATGGGCTCCCCTTCATAAGCATGTTTCCCTTAGGCATGAGATGCAGCTCAGGAAAATGAGTGGAGATACTGGCTTGAAAAAAGCATCTGGTATTCAAGCTGTATCTTCCATATATGTCCTAAACCCCTGAAAACTCTAAATGTCTTTACTTTCCAATATAAAAATAAAAATTCTGCTAGTTATAGGTTTCCTCTAACTGATTATGTTTCCAATAAAACTGTTAAGAGAAGTCCTCCTAAAACTTTGGACTAGTTTGGAAGAAGAGCCTTGCTGAGGTTAAAAGGTATGGGCTTAGAAAGCATAAAGCTGCTGAGGGAATGTACGCTGCTAAAACTCCCTCCTCCCTCCATCCAGTTCAAAAGGCAGCAAGTTAGGAAAACAGTTGCCGTGTTATCAAACACAGCTCCTGCTTCCACATCTAATAGGGCACTTTTTTGACATTTTAAAAACTTCAGTTTGCTTTCAAAGACACTTTCCACATATCACATCTTATATAATTAAAAAAGTCACTGCTCAAATCCTAAAGAAAATATTTTGAATGAAACACGGCATTTTACCACTGTTTTCATTTAAAACACTGAACATTTTGATGAAAACATGAGATCTCCTTTTGATTTCTCATAACTGCCAACAGGCTGAAAATTTAAGAACTGTGCAGCAGAAGGTGCAACTCTTTGCTTAACCATCAAGGAAATTCCAACAAAAAGGGGACTGACTATCTGCCTTAGTGCCTTTCAGATTTCACAGACTGTAACACAGAAGGTGTACAGTCTAGTTCAGCAAAGTTAAAGGGTAAAAGACAACATGAGTTATATTGGGATTGCTAAACCACTGGCAGTTAACTGAAAAACAGAAAATAAACCACTGAAACTAACCAACCCACCCACCTACACACCCTCCGCATTCCCCCATTATTCTGCTCATCCCATAAGTATAGGGAATGGGTTTCCTGTTTTCCTCCCAGGTAGCTCCACAGATGCCTCTGAACACACCGTCCCTATTCAGACCCGTCTGGCTCTTTCTCTACCACTTAACAGCTGCACAAGAAACCCAGCTTCAAAAATCCAGTTTTGAAGCCACCTCTTTTTCTCTCAGAAATGAAATATTTGGCTGCTTCCTCCCCAACCTCCTTCATATTTTGATAATTCGCAGGGTAATCATCAGGGGACCAGAGGTGTAGGGAACCACCACAGTGCCTTTTATGGCATCAAACATACTTCTCATGAGAAAATGCAGTGACTCTAATTTTTAAACAGGAGTTTCAAAGACCTTTTAAAAAGTTCCCTGCTCCTGTATTTACAAGTAATGAAGTATCTAAGTAAGAGCAGATTCAAATCTTCCTTTACTTTCTTAATCAATCACTACCCAGAGTAGGGAACTTTGCTGTAGAGTGAACACTCTTCAGTCTAGGAATGGATGCTTACTACAGAGGGTGAGGAAGAGGAAACTAAATGTGAATCAGAGAATAAGTGAAATTCTTGGAGGGGCATGACCTTTAATGATAGGGCAGGCAGTGAAATAGGCAGTTTTCCACACAGAAGCTAGGTACATGGGTTGAGTGAATGCAGTTTATCATGCAGGTGTTCGAGTGTTTCCTGCAGGGACAATGCATCAGGAATCACTGTTTCTTTCACTGGGTAAGACAAGAATCCATTCCTTAGTGATTGCTGTGGCAGCTGGAATTTTGAGTTTGGGATTTGGCACTTTTGGACTCATTTCTGGATAAGACTGCATTTAAATGGCAGGTGTAGAACCTACATACTTTTCACAGGCATGAAGAACATATATTAAATGTGAAAATGTACAGATGCATAACCAACACACAGAAAATGTACGTGCAAGGACAATTACAAGAAATGGCACTAAACACCTTTATTAAGATTTTAATTTTTCTTTTATGAAAAATGAATAGGATTTTTTTTTCCCTTGTAGGCAGAGGAAGAGCAAACTAATGGCAAAAATCAGGAATGCTTTCTTATTTCAATACCATCTTTGTAGCCAGAAAGATACAACCATTTAACAGACAAGGAATATCATTTATTGCAGACTTGAAGCTGATTCATGTGAAAAAGGCACTATGAAACTTAATCAGACTAGGTGATTAAATTTGTCTAAATTAAGTGATATTATATATTGTATATAATACATATATTATATATAAAATCACAGGACCATATGAAATAACAGAACATTTTGTGACAAAAGTCATTGCATCTTCAAAATAGCATTTGCTGGAAGGTCTGTTTCCTTTTCTCCCCCTTTTGCGCCTCCAGGAATCTACTTTTCCAAAAGGTTATGTTTATAAACTAATAACAGCTTTGTACATAAGGGAAAACTGACATCTGGGATTAACACACAGAGAAGTCTAGATCATACACTGTTCTTTTCATGGGTTAAGTTACAGACAAAAAATGCAAGTATATATAAAAAAAAATAGGACTGCAAATTGTTTTGTGGCTACCTACAGCAGATCTGATCACCCCTTTGAGCTGTGTTACTATTTTCTAGTTATTCCTTCTTGTGCAATATTATAGTTCATAATGAGTGAAGGATTGATAAAATCAATGTACAGGATATTATTTTGCTATAAACAGCATCATTAGTAATTAAACATCTTGGGAGTGATGCAAGAAAGATTCAGTCTGTGTTGGGCTGCTGTTCATTCTCTAAACATTTCCTCTCCAATTGCTGGCATCAACAACTGCAGTAAATGTCCTGCAGCCTAATGCATGACAAGAAAGACTGAGTCAAAAAGACGCAATTGCACACTACAGCAAGAGATGGGATTCAGAATCTTATTATTAATGAAGGGTTCAAATACTTTTTTATTGCTGGCTCAGCTTCCCTTAGATGAATCACAAAGACGTGTTCCAGTTTATCTGTCGTGTTAATTCTGTAAAGCAAAGACTCATCTCTGGGTGTAAATGATCATGAGCCTACATTGTCACCTGCCAGGAACCCCCACTGAATTTCTCACGTCTTCATACTTGGTGCCAAGAAGCCAGCAGCAGGTACTTCTGCAGAGAGTACTCTAAATTTTCTTTATGGTGGCTAGTCATGTTTACAATACAGTAAGACACTGCCCTTCACTGCTCTGTAAAGCAAAGCTAGATGGTGTAATGCTATGGGCAATGAAATGAAAGACAGGAGGAAATACACTTAATGGCTGCCTCCTTCATCAAAGGATTCCACACCCGAATCCGTGGCAGCTGCGCTGATTTTTTCTTGTCGTCTTCTCATAATTTCTTGCAGTTCTGAACTACCACTGTTAGCCTATAAAGGAAAAAAAAGAAAGAGTTTATTTGTGGTTTTGACACGTGATGAAGTTCCTCTGCCAGCATTGTGTTAAGATAGATGTTTGAATGAATTAAACTCACCTTACAGTTCCAGAACTAAAAACACACTAAGAATCCAGTTAAGTAACATTTTGAATAGGAAAGTGCTTACACTGCCCTTAAATATGGACCACAAAAGAATCTGCAGACTATTAGAAGTGTCAGCTTGACTTTCAGCACTGCTGAGCACCTTTAATTCTAATGCAAGACCCTGGAAGTGTTGGATATTTATGAAGTATGGCTTCAGTAAAACCAAGGTTAAAGCTCAACAAATTTGTTAGGATTCCACCCTTGAGTACTTCTAAATGTGATTGCCCTGACTTTTACATTAAAACACATGAACCCTTGGTGGTTTTAGATGTGCTTAAACACAAAGTTCATACGTGCACAGGGGTTTGCACAGCCAAGGCCCAGGTAAGGATTCAGTCTGAGTGTCTCACATCACACAACACACCGTCATGCACTGGCTGTTTAGAGACACAGGTTTCAAACTTGGAGCAGGGTAACAAGAACTGAGGTGTTTTACTGCATTAGCAACAGTGAAGTATTGTGAGGACAAGGCTTTATTTCCCCTTTTAGGGTGAAAAACAGGTCAGCTGAGCTAGCTGCAAGCAGATTGCTTTGACAACATAAAAGGAGTTATTAGCAAGGCCAGGACACATAGCCACTAGAGCAGAACTTTCCAAAGTGTGCATGACTTTGAATAAAACTAGAGGATTATAAAGCACAAGACATATCCATTACTGTGTTATTTGGCTATGACATGACCTTCCAAGCTTCCAAACTAGCCTCTGAGTAGGGAAGAAGAAACTGTTTTTCAAATTTGTAAAACAAATTTCAAGGTTGTTAAGGGTAAAAATCCTTCAATAGATTCTGAACTCTGAAAATGTATCCCATTACATAAAATCTAAATTAGATTTATCTCATTATATCCATTACAATGCAATATCTGATGCCACTGCCTGGCAGACAGGTTAGGTGTCCACAGGGAGCGAGGCTAGGATGCTTCTCCTAGGTAAACTACAATTGCTCTATTCTCTCAGAGTGGAAGGGCAAAGCAGGGAGCTTATGCTTGACCCTCTGAAGGTAAGAGACCAGTTTTATTTGTCTTAATTCATCCTGTCCTTGCCCACTTGGTTTCAGCTGGAGAGCACATGCAGCAGTCACTCATTACTGAAGTCATGCATAAAGAAACTCCAGCAGATGCCTGACAATGTGCTTTATCAGAAGTCATGTAGAAATATTTTTCTGAAAATGACTGAGCAGCCAAGGCTGAAACAGTTTACCTTCCTGATAACATCAACAACAACACCACTGATGAAAGAGTGGTCAACTAAACCAGCTGCAATACCTCAGGTGGCACAGCACAACAGGCACATCCTACTCTGAGGCAGGGTACAGCATAGCTAGGTAGCCTAGGGCTGTTCTTAGGAACACAATTTTTGGAAGAGACTGAGAAGACCTTGGTCTTAGTGATTTACCCATCTTAGTCTCTTAGGAGATCATGAGGTATCAGTAAAGTGCAGCATTCTATCCCATTTCTGTGCCTGGGTCATTTGTTTCACCGAGGTTTTTGAAGAGAGTAAGCTGTTCTTCAAGGCAACTTCATACATGTATTAGATAGAAACCATTTTCAGTATTAAAGTGACGCACCCTCGTGCTTCCCTTTAATGGATTAGGAAGACAAGGAGAATGTGGACCTGACATGTTCCTTTCTAGAGATGACAAAGGTGGCATTCAGGATGTTGTGTCTCTACGCTTATCTTCTGTAGTGCTTTTCACAGAATCGTAGAATTGTCAAGGTTGGAAGGGACCTGAAAGATCATCTAGTTCCAACCCCCCCTGCCATAGGCAGGGGCCTCTTC
>NW_008602580.1:0-22881 GCF_000691845.1 Merops nubicus | reverse complement strand
AGAGCTCCATCCAGCCTGGCCTTAAAAACTTCCAGGGATGGGGCTTCCACCACCTCCCTGGGCAACCTGTTCCAGTGTCTCACCACCCTCATGGTGAAGAACTTCTTCCTCATGTCTAATCTGTATCTACCTTCTACTTTTGCTCCATTCCCCCTAGTCCTGTCACTACCCGACATCCTAAGAAGTCCCTCCCCAGCTTTCCTGTAGGTACCCTTAAGATACTGGAAGGCCACAATAAGGTCCCCTCGGAGCCTTCTCTTCTCCAGACTGAACAGCTCCAACTCTCTCAGTCTGTCTTCATAGGGGAGGTTTTCAACACTAGAGCTTGAAATACTCAATGAAAAATAAATTAAATGCTTTCACTTCACAATGAAAAAGCAAATATATATGATCAGCCAAGTTGCTGTAATGCACCGTACCTGGCACAGGAGAGGAACTCTTGCTCTCTGGAGCAGCCTCAGAAAACAGCTCCTGAGAGGGATGCTCTGATGAGCAGAACGAGTGTGGTACATCCTGCCTCTTCCTGAGACACTGCTGCTGGCCACCACCATCTCCTCTGGCAGAAAGAGGGAGTTTGGCCCTGGCTATGGCCAGCTCTCTGCTGTCTTGACACACTGTCTTTCACAGTTATCTTTCTGCTTTCACTTGGCCAGGCCCAGAAAGCTGTCAGACTCCAAATACCTTCCCCACACTTGCAGTCTGTCACTTGGTCATGTTTATACAGGGGCCACAAAACTCCATTAGGAGTCTTGCTGCCTTGGATATTTTCAACTCTGGTGTGAATACAGGGCTGAATACAGTTAACATGAAAACAAGGTAGAATAATTGAAAGAATAGTATCTATTAATTTTTTTCCTTGTAAGGGTAAAATTACTAAATTCCAAGAACAATTGGAATTCCAATGACAAAATATTGAATTCCTTTGCCTGTGGTAGAAGAACACTAAAAAGAAAATTGCAGCTGCATAAAGGTGAAGGTGGTTGTCGCTGTTTGGGAATGCAGCCCCAAATCTGAGAGGCAGGCCTTTCACTGCCTTGCAGGAATGGTATAAGTCTAGAAACACTTGTAGAAGAGCAGAAGTAGAAATAACAAGTAAAGATGAGTTCTGTAGTGCTGGAGAGTGTGTGGGTTTGCTCCGTCTCTGGCTATTATTGTTATTTGTACTTAACACCCAGGTCATTTACTGCAATATTTGACCACAAGTACTCCATAAAGGATACCAGAGAACTTCATGAAAATGTATCACTGATTGATTAATCAGGTAGGACAATTATGGTGGTCAAACCCATAAACCAGTAACTGCTTATAAAAAGCATTCAATTGTAAAATAGGCCTGACACTGGTACAAGTATGTCTGTGCTGAAATGCTTCTGTTCTTAGAAGCATTTAGTTTGAGCAGTAAGAACAGCCCTGTTTGGAACTTGCAAGCTCACTTTCACTAGGTCAAATACAGGCTGTGACACTCCTCCTCTTAAACCCTGTGACTTGAAATATTACAGGGACAGAAGATGCAACTTAATGTTTTAAGTTGCCTTGGTAATTTGGCAAACAGCAGGCTAAGCAATGGGGAATTGCATAATTCTGAAATTCATCAGTTAAACCTCAAACATCTGAGGCAGAAATAAATAGTTAAATCACCTTTTCACTAACAAAAGCCAAAGATGTTGTTAAACAATCCCTACCGGTGTATTAACACTTATAGAGCGTTTATTAGACAAGTTTTGACTGCTCAGTTTCCTGCAGACAGAGACCTGGGTCAAGCAGAATAACAGCACAGGGAAGAAAAAAGGACAGATTTCTGCATCTCTGCCTTTCAAACCAACTTCCACCACACGGGCACTTCCATCTCAGTACACAGAAGCCTTATCAAACTGAAATAAGACTGTTGACATTCAAGTTGAAGCATACACATGAATCTTCACTAGGAAATGATGGATTGCTCTGGGCTGTAGTGATGTATATTCCTAAGAATAAAAGTTAAATCACACTGATCACATAGATTGTAAAATATGCATCATCATAAATTTGTCTTTAAAAATACTCCTGGGTAGTTAAAGCTTAAAGTCATTTAAGCAAGCAAGTTTCTCTTTCAAACAGGATATGAAGAATATAGCTTCTTGTTTGGGTGTCAACTCTAGGCAGTATCAAGTCCTTTATAAAAAAGCCTTGCTGTGACAAGTGGAGAAATGAAGTCGATGTACCTGCAGTTCTCATGGTTTAAAATTGATAAGTATTCTCCCTAGCACAGCTCTGTATACAAGGTTTTAAGGGGTTTAAGGAACAATACTACCTGTAATTAAAACTGCCACAGAGCAACAAACACAGAGGTACAACACTTTCACCCTTAGCTCAGTCATTCTGCTGACACGGTGCCTTCCCTCACTTAGATGGGAATGCCAGTGTTTGGACCTGAAAGGCTTGGAGATTCAACAGCTTGAGCTCACCCTATCGTCTTCTCATGCTGAATAAATCAAATCTCTTCTGCAAAGATAAAGCAAAACTAACTCATTGCCAATAAAAGTACCAGGAATACCTGTTTGTCCAAGTATGAGGCACAGCAAGAAGCATAAAAAAGCACATTTTACTCTGTTGTTTCCCCCAAAGCCCATTTTGGCTCATTTTGTCTTCTTGCAGCCAGATTATAGCACACAATGTCTTAAACTTGAGCACTACCATGCACTTTATCTAAGGCTACGTGGACCCCTTTAGAAGTGTGGAGAGAACCCACCTGGTGTTTTGACAGATGCTGTTTCAAGGGGTGAATACCAAACAACTCAGGTACAACTAATGCTTATCAGCATGAGAACTGAAACAGCTGCCTCCCTCTCTTAACACTTCAAGAGTAGCTCATCTTGGATTTTATGTTCTAGAAACAGCTGATGTAACTGTGAGACTTATACTGGCAGCTGTAGTGTTGGTAAATGTTTGCTTTTTACATATCTATATGTGCACTTATATCTAGAAAGAGCTATTTACTTCTACAGGCTCAGAAGTGGTGACCTGGCATGAGGTTAATACGAAGGGTTACACATACCTCCAAGGCAGATTTCTGTACCGTAATTTGGCTGTAGACTCGAGATCCTTCTGGGCAAACTGTTCTCAGTTCCTCTTTGTTGAGAGAGAAAAGCTGAGCACCCGTCAGCACACCAAGGCTGTTTACAGTCCTGTGGTAACAAGGGAACAAACAAGAAATAAGTAAAATGCACTAGCCAAGGGAGAGAAGTAGGTTGGTTTCATCCTGCATTGTCTCAGATAGGGCTACTAAGTTAAGACAAAATTTAATGCAACAGGACTCTTGTAGTTAATTCAGTTAAAGCAAGTGCCTTTTAGTGGAAGCTAATACATGTAATTTTTTTTTTTCCTCTAAAAAAATATCTATATAGGCCTATAGCCACATTGATGTATATGGATACATATATTACATATATACATAAATGCATATGTATATATATGTAAAAACAATTTATTTTTTCCAAGGGTGCAGGTGACACGTGATTTTCAGAAGCCTGCTTGATTTTAAACAGCAGGCAGACCACATCCTCATTACTGACAGGAAAATAATTTCAAGAAGTTTTCTCCTATTAGCCCTCAAACTTACACAGGGTTGAATCCTTTGGACTGCAACCATGCTTTCACATCCTCAGGGGAAGAGTCGTAAGTGATGTTAACCACTGGGATGTTTGGTCGTGGCACGTGGAACTTCCTCTGGGCAGCACTGCGGCCGATGGTGAGGCGGTGAACGAGCTCATCCTGCACCTCCTCCATCTGCGATTTCCTGCCTGGAGACAGATGCCCCACAGCAGTCATTCCCAAGGTTACTTTATTCAACTGTCATGCTTTGTGCTTCTTCAAACAGAATTACAATGTTTTTTTAAAATGAGAACAAAAAATTATGAGGAAGAATGTAAGATTGCTTACAATGTAGAAAGGCGGCACTTCCTACAAACATCTTTTCATCAAAAGCTCAACTTTTTAGTGTAAATCAATGTAGGCAAAAAAATTTCCCTGCTTCTGACAGGCACCACCTTACATCTAATAAGCTATTATAATAATCACGTTTTTGAAGGGGTTTAAAGAAATTCAAATTCACTCCAAGGCTTTTGTAAATAAAACTGTACAAATTCGCTACCCTACAGAACCCCTCTGTCTGAAGGGTTGAGCTCTGTTGCTGGTCATTAGACAACAAACAGAAATGCTTTTCATGCCTTTTAAGAAAAACAATTACAATGACGCTCAAAATTCTTTGAAATGCACACAAAAAAAGGTCTATGGATAACTTCACAAAAATAGGTAGAATCTGAAAGGTTGTAAATCTGTGGGTTTGGGTACAGAGAATATACTGATTTAGCACAAGTAAACTCTCCATGTGGTAACTCTGGAATTACTATGAAAATACTTTATCACACAAGTTTAGGTGACATAAAAAATTCTACAGATTTTCTTGCCGTCGTATTTTTAGTCACCTTTATTCAGCCTTCTCATTTGATACACAAACAGTAACCAAGGCACCTTTTCTGGTGCACTGGGATGGCAAAAGCAGTTCCTTTTCTCCCACTACACTGATAGCAACAGAGAAAAAAACCACAACTTCAATATGAAAAAAACTAAGATAGCAAATATGTTTTTTTCTCCACTTTCCTTTTATCTTCTTCCAAAACCTCTCCAAGAATCAACATCTCTAGCCCGTTGGACAAAATAAACAAGCTTTACATTGACTTTTAGGATTTATTTTTTTCTTCAGGCATCACCACAACAAAAAATCCTGGGATTAGCCATTTTCTTTTTTTCTTTTACAGAACAGCCCCAGGTTGAAAGTGGACAAAATATCTCTAGTAAAATATTTGAAGCATTCAAGCTCTATTGTGTTGGGGTTTTTTTTGTCCCAGAGTGTGAATCAGAAGCCAAATGACATGTGCTCAGGGATAAGTGAAGGTTTGAGATGGGATATATAAGTAAAGCCTTTAGGCAATGTTATTGAAGCATGCATCAGTTATTTTCCCAGAGGAAGATAGCAGGAAAATCACTATCTTCCTTCTATTTACACAGTTGTATCTAGGCCAAGACTATATCAAAAGATAAGTATTTAGCTGTTAGATAACAGATTCTTACTGGTTTTAGATGCATTATCATAAATAGGATACCCTCAGTGTGAAGGAGGTCCTGTGTTGCATGTTCTCTGCTGGGTTCAGGTGGGTAGTTGGGCAGCAGGTGTCCAGGCAGGGCTGCCCATTACCTTTTTAGAGGCGGCTATTTCATGAGGACTGTGAGATACCTTGAAGGCTCATTTAACTAGGCTTGAGTGACAGCTCCCAGGAGGGCACAGGAGCAATCGTGCATGGCTCAGGGTCCCAGTGGCAAGTAAGAGGGCAAGAGATGTCTTGTCTTAACCACTTAATCTACAGCAGCCCCTCAAACCTCATACCCTGTACCTGAAACCAAGATAGTCTTCACATGCTCCATCTGTAATGGATAGAGAAGGCCATTGTGGATTCAAGGCAACACACATGCTACAGCATGCACAGTCCTTACATGGAAATAAAACAATTAGTTTTGTGCATGTGTGTGAAATTCACCCACTTTCCACATCTTTTATAACTTCTCAGGTTTCTGTTTTAAGTCATAAACTGCCCAAAAGAAGACAAATGTAGAAGCTGGCCCTACTCTTTCTTTGACAAATGTCAGTGAAGCCTGTTCCTTCTGCCAGGCTGTCCTATACTTTCCAGACAGTAAGTCTTGTTATGTGAAAATATTAAAAAGCTCCCAGAGTCTTCCCAAGTTCAGAGCTCAGGTGATAGCTCATCAACTACCAGGTAACGTCAAAGCAGGCTCCACCGACAGCGTGGTTATCCACACAGGCAGCTTCCCACCCACTGGGGACAGAGGGGAGGGAATCCCTTCTGCACAAAGGATTAAGCTCTGTGCCAGTTTTACCTCAGGTGGAAGTGGGATTTTCCAGATAAGGCAAGGGATGGGAAAAGCTGTCAGCTCCTGGACTGCAAAAACCTCATCATTTCAACAGCCATTACTTTAATAGCTATAGCAAATGCTTGCCTGTAGGAAAAGTCTAGGTTTCCATATTTTTAAAGCCAAGAAATCACATAGCTTCAAGTGTATTTAGAACAGAAATTAGTGACTAAATAAATTCTCCTAATGAAGCTTGCTTTTCAGTGGATACAGAGTAAGAGCCCCAGCATCATTTAGACTTCATATTCACAAGCTGGCCTTAATTACAAATTTTCATGACTGCCACACACTGCTGGATGCAGGTTACCATTTTTTTTTCAGCTAAAGGGTTATGGAGTGTGTTCTCACATCTGCCTAAGACCAGGACACAAACATCTGCTCAGTGGCCTGCCAGTGCTTGTTGCATTGACCAAGTTAAGTGGCTCTGATTGTGAGACAAGTCTCCTACACCACAGTTACAATCTGGTTCCTATGCACCAGCCAGACCTGTAAGTGTTCTTGCAGGCCTTGGATACATGTTTCAGAATGGTGAAAATGCCCTGGAAACATGGATGACCATGGACAGAAGTATTAAAAGAGCCTAGCTGATTTTAAATGCAATTTAGATTGCCATGTGCCATGAGTTCAGGTGCAAAACGTACACTAGCCAGAATACCAGCACGGGCTTTTACAGTGTTGCAAACCACCGCCTGAAGGTCCCAGACAGTCGTTAAAAGAGAGGATTTGGGACTGGGACAAGTGCAGAAGTTTTTTGTCCCTACTTACTATCATGATTAGCCAGGGTCAGCACACACATATGTAGGAAATGTGTAATTTAAACGTAGGGTTAAACCTAAATACTGCAGAAACATTTATCTGAAATACAAGGAATTTAAGGATTAAGCACAACACAAAGGAAT
This sequence comes from Merops nubicus, assembly GCF_000691845.1. Taxonomy (NCBI): domain Eukaryota; kingdom Metazoa; phylum Chordata; class Aves; order Coraciiformes; family Meropidae; genus Merops; species Merops nubicus. Next base: position 16,018 of record NW_008602580.1, on the reverse strand, counting down.
GGAGGAAACTTTTCTTCCTTGCTTCTTAGGCCAACTTACGATCCACAGGAACTTGCTTCTGCCTCTGGGTGTCTCGTGCGACGCTGCCAGCGCTGTCGCTAGAGGTGCTGCTCTGGCGGCTGACGGCGGGCGGGGCTTTGGGCACGGGCACCGGGATAGGGGCTGGGGCACTGGTTTTTTTTGCACGGCGGCAGGAACCGGAGCGGGCGTCGGAGGCGGTGAAGGGGTAGCAGGAACCGGATCGGGCTGTTTTGCAATGTAGTCTGTCCTTTGTTTCTGAAAGGATGCAGAGAGATTCAGTTTGGCAAGGAAACTTGGAGAAGACATGGGACAAGCTCAGGTTTCTGCAGAAAATGCTGGGATGCTTTGCAACGACTTATTGCCTTTATTACACAAAGACATCTCACTTGCCAGACAGAGCTCCCAAATTTGCCAAAACTTGATTTGGCATCAGTAGCTTTCTCTGTTGGACACAAAATTCACAGTAATGGCATAATCTGAAACATGCTTCTTTCAAACAGGTAAGTTCCATTAATGAAACTGATTTTAATTCCCAACTTCTATTACCTGGCACTTTCTGATAGCTTCCAAAATTTTTGAATTATTGGCCATTAGCAGTGTAAAGCAATATTTTAGAGATGTTATATCCTAGAATGGTTTGGGCAGGGATGCCTCCCACCAGACCAGTAGCTCAAAGCCCCGTTCAACCCGTCTCAAGCACATTCAGTGATGGAGCATATACAACTTCCCTGAGCAACCTCTTCCTGTGTCACCACCCACCCTATGTTATGTAAAAAATAGTGAAAAAAGAACGTACCCAGCCACAACTCAGCCTGAGTAATGGCTTAACTCACAAATGTCACTGAGGTTAGGATAACATGCTGTTTCTTGAACTGCAGACACCATTTAAGAGGTTCCTGCTCCTGCCATCCATTCTGGTTGTGTCTTTTCAGCTATTTGTGTGGTCACTACATGTCACCTAATTACAAGAATCCAATTAAAAAACCCCAACCCCCAAACTCTTCAATTCTTGGAATAGGGATATTGCTTCTTTTCCCTCACTTCACATAATGTTCTAACAACATGCAAATTATCTTGCTGCTAATAACTACCTAGCAGCAAGTGTCTCAAGATTATCTAGGAGAATAATTTATTTTCTCCTTTGCCCTTAGAATGGCACAAGTTAATGGAAGATCCATGTGTTTTCCCAAAGCAATCCCAATGACAGACAAACACAAACTCATAAGCCACCTATGCTACCCTTTTCTTTCCAACAGTTCAAACTTCACGTTTCATCAGTGCTCCCTCTGCTGTCCTCGACTAACAGCTTGAAAGTTTAATGTTAAAGTTTGTTTGCTCAATAGGGATGCCTCATTTCTTAGTTATGAGATGTCTGCTTACTTTGGTATGAAAATAGATGAGTACATTCCTCAGATTCATTGCTCCTTCCTGAAATAACTTTCCTTAATTCCTTGGAGGCAGAAGGTTTATGTCAGACCAAGTGGGGAAATATTTGTAGGAGCCATATGGTAGAATCTGAGCAGCAGAACAGTGCCCTGACAACAATCAAATTTTCATTAAATGTCAGGAACTGCACTTATACAGGAGTCCCAAACTCAGTAAGTCTAAAGGATGGACAAGGTGTTTTGTAGTGAATATAAACTAGGACCATTACAGCTAAGCTATGTTGAGTTACACCTGCAGAAAATTTATCCCATCAGCTTCTAAAATTAAGTGTAGGAAAAAAAGGTTTTCGTTTCCCTTAGATAAATTTTACTCACATTGTAGTAGTCAGCTACTGAAGCAAACATAGAGCCTTGCAATACAATCCCTAAAAACCTTTTTTTTTTTTTCTTTTTCCTCAGCATTTAATTGTTCACAGGCATTCATCTCAACTATTTTGTGTCCACCTTGTGCAGTGCATTGTGGGGAGATTAGAAAAAAATCATATGATTGACTTTTTTTGTATTCTACTACTTCCATGTTAAGACAATAAATGCTTTTTTAAATGTCAAATGCCAAGAAAAGTGAAATGCATAATATGAAAGAGAACAAGCAGAATAATGTATATTTAAGAAACTTGCCCTTTTGTGGAGAGTGCCCTACTAGGTACATATTAAATGTACCATAATTTATTATATGGTATACCCAAAATCTTAATGAATTTCAAAATTTCACAGATATTAAAATGTTCTAATGATATTCAGTTATATTTTTAATCTTGTTGACAGGTTCTAATTGCTAGACTTTTATCCCCACAACGTACCCTCATGTATGCCCCTTCTTAAACAAAATGCAAGGAAAAAGCAGGGCTTTTTTTATGGTAGAGAGAATTCATTACAAACCAAGGCATCAACTGCACATCACCACCATCACAATCCAGAAGAAGGGATAGCTAAACACTACACATAGCTCTCAATGGATGCTACTGATGTAGTTTCAAAAACATCTTGTACTGTAATCACAAGCCTCATCAAATCAACTTGCTGGAGTGAAAATACAAATTAAACTGGAAACATCACTCATGTTCTAAATTTTCAGATGAAGCCACATTGAAATACACTCCACATTTTGTTGAACAGTGCCCAAAAGCCAATTATACATTCAAATAGCATTTAACATTTCCTTTTTTAGCACTTTTAACTCCAGATGTTTTGAGGACATCCACACACTCATCACCACTCATTGCTACAAACAAAACGAGCATGCACTACAGAATCTGGTGACTATATAGTCCAAAAGAGTAATTTTTGAAGTTCAATATCAGAAGAGTGATTTTATTACCTCTGAAAGCTCTCCCAGCAATTGCTGTGAGGAAAATGGAGTAAATCACATCAAATAGCATTGTTTAGAAAGTTAAGAAGCAACTGCCTTAGACATCACTCCTGAAATTTCATACACATTAGCAATTTAAAGAAAAGAAACATCAGTGCTAATAATTACCTCTTCTTACTCATTAAGCAACTCACATAGTCATTCTCATTTTCTTCTTTTGAATAATGAAGTATTGACTATAAAACATACATATGTGACGCCATATAAGCAATGAGCTCTTTCCTAAGCACCTACCCAGACAGAAATTTAGAAAGAGGTTTAATAAAAACCAAAACCCAAATAAAAAAAAAACAACAATGGATCTAAGATCATAATGTGAATGCAGAGAACACTTGCAGCTGTAGAACAATTAGAATTAAGGCACAGCATGTATTTAAAAATTAACTTCTTTATTTTAGCTTAAGAAATGTTGGATAGCTTAGAAAATGAGGTAAAGGCCACTGCTGACAGGCATGAATTCACTAATTTGCTGACACCCATAAGAACTACAAGCAGTTTTGTGCTTTGTTTTTCCTTCTTCCTCATATTTTTTTATGTTAAGAATAAATTTGTGATTCTCAGCTTATGTAAATTGGAATGAATCCCTTAAATTATTTGGAACAGTGATGATACACACTCGTTAAGAATCTGGATATATCAGAAAATCTGGCTGGGAGTAGAATTTTTTATTTTTCCATATTTTTTTTTTCCCAAAAAATATCTTTGTTTCTACAGGAAAAAAAAAAAGAGATCCCCAAACTCTTTATCAGCACGCTACAGGATACGTCTTGCAAAAATCAAGATTCAGTATGATTTGATCTATTTCTAAAGTAAGCAAAATAATAAGTTTGAGTAAAAGTGCTAATGATATTAACCCTAATTCTTGATCATTGTAAAAAAAAAATGGGAACAACCTATTTTCAAATGCATTTTGGCATCAAAAAAAGGGAATATGTGTATTCAAACTATGGCAAAGACAAACAGCATTAAAGAGGCCCTGGATAAAATAACTAGCATCAGTGCTGGGAAATGTTCTCCTTAAGCTGATAGACACAGAGCTTCCCATTTACTCTCTTTCTGAACATTTAAGTGCACAGTGACAGCTCACCAAGAGGGCTGCAGAGCATTCAGCCTCAGTTCTGTCAACAGCATTGTGGTTTGGATGTTTTCTTCAGACTCATTTTAAAAGAGAGGAGAGAACCAGCTACTTGTCTTCACATTGTCAAAGGGACAATGAGGCACCCAAGACTGGAAGAGCAAATTTCAAGTGAGGTCTTTTGCCAAATTCCCTTTGGTGCTCTCAGCTATTATGCAGAGTCAAAGAGCTCCTTATTAAAATCCCCACTAAAAGACACCTGACTAGGTCTTTGTGAGGTGCAAAGATTTTATGTTGTTTTATGAAACTGCCTTGCTAGAATCTTACTGGAAAGCAAGAAGTACATTAGGATGGAAGAAGGAGAAATTTAGGTAGAATTTACTTATTCAAACAGGTACCAGCTAGGACGAATCCCCACTTAAAAAAAAAAATATATGGGCAAACTGAGGTCTTAATTCCTATCATTATTCAAATCCCTTTTACAATTATTCAATACATTTCTGAAGAAGGAGTGGAACCCCATAATTTGGGATAGGATCAATGTTTAATTGGACAAGAAAAACCTTTATTTTTTTTTAAAGCCATCATAATGATTTGGTCTGATGGCAACTTTGAAGAGCATTTGATATGAAATGAGGTAGAAGAGATACTGGCTATTGGCCAAAATTTATGACATCTCTTTGGTCACTGCAAAATGAACACCTGACAACTGCATCTCTTCATTATCAAACACTTTGTGATCTGCAGGAAAGATACAAGTTGACAAAAGAGGAATCTGAATCTGACACTACCTTGGAGCACAAGTGCTGTACTTTAGGGGAAACAACTTCCCACAGAGATACTGTAAGTGAGCTGCTAAACAAAGAGACTTGGAAAAAAGGTTTTGATGGTAGATCGCCAAGAAATGCAAAGGACACTTGTCCCAAGTGAGGGGGAGGCTTTTGTCATGGTGTGAACATACCATAAACATGTCTCTTACAGATAATGTCACACTTCTGTGGACAGTCATGGTTTTGACTATAAGACTGCATGTGGCTTTCATACACATCACTGATAATATAACTCTCACCTCACAAAGATTGTCATGAGATTAATTAAGAAGCCTGCTAAGAGATGTATCTCTATTCCAATTATGTTCCCCAAATTTCTTTTTCAAGAGCATTAAAAAAAGTTAATAAACTGTAGAGTAAATAGGAAATAGAAAGATTAATTATTTTCAGGTTCACCAGCAATACTTGTACAAAAGAAGAAATCAGAATGCTTTGGAAACTGTTTATGTTCAGGCACAATGGGCTGGTGAAGTACCACTGCTGGTTCACAATAAAAAGGCAGATTAAATGACTGACACCACAGGAAACTCCGATAAATAATAATTAATATTATTGGAAAACATAAACAATCAGCAAAACTATCTCCTAAATGTATGAAAGCACCAAACAAGCTAAAATGCAGTAAATCTGGAATGAATTCAACTGAACAGAAGAAAGACAATGTTGCAGCCTTGGACTCACAAAGATGATGAAATAATTAGGGTATCGCTTGCAACTATTCCTGCAAGTATCCTCTTAGGCAATTCAGTGCTTTCAAGTAGCTACCTGGAACCTGGATCATTAAAGGGACTGAAGGAAAATAATCAGGATCTAATCTAGAGTGTGGACTCAGAGGTCACTAAGTCAGGGAACAGAATGAGAGTAAAATAAACTTTGCAGCTCTGAGAATAATGGTAATAATGATGCATCCATCTCAGAGAAAGGGTGTCTGTCTACAGAATAACTGAATGAAAAAATAATCCTTTTTAGTAATCTGGAACTATCCCTATGCTAGCTGTGTCTTGAAGGCCATTAGTCTGTAAAGAAATACATTGACCTTGTACACAACATTTAGCTGTGGCTCACCACAGCAGAAAGGCTACTTTGCAAGCAGTTTTTCAAAAGCCAAAGACAACTTAGGAGACCAGCGAAAGCTGCACAGCAGCAGGCACTGAGCCTGCTCGTGCTCAGGGTCTGGCAAAGGCACCGTAGAAACTGCTTCAATTTCCTGCTCTACCCACAAGTTGTCCTGCTTGACCTTGGGCAAGGCAGTCATCCCTTCAATGCCTCATTTCTCTCTGAAATAGTAGCTGTCTCTCATAGCACTGTTATGAAAATAAATAAGGTTATGCAAACAAATCCCAAATGAACCATGTATCTATCACAGGGAAAGAGACAAATAAGTACGCTCACAAGTGCTAAAACTATAATCATCACCATGAAGTTGAGAACAAGACTACTGACACATGTGGGTAAAGACTCCCTTTTATCCTGTGTGATTCATTATATTCCTAAATAATTTCACAGTATTTCAAGCTCATATTTGAATATGATAAAGCTAACAGACCGTGGACTGTAGGGAACAACATGCTAGAGGGAAAGAAACAAAATTATCTTAAATGTTGTTCTCTGACCCTAATTTTCATAGGTCCATGGAGAATGCTTTGTGAAAATTATTTTATTATTTCCCATGTCATCTCATTATTTCAAATAGAAAACTACAAAACCTGCACTGCATTACAAAGAACAGTGTAAGAATCTCTACTCAAAACCGTATTCAGTCTGCTCAGGATTTCATGGCAAAATTCAAAACACACAAAACGACATGCACCTGAAGAAAACAAAACATCAGATCTTTAAATCAGAATTTGAAAAGCACTCTAGATGCATGCTTCATTTCACTGACAGGCAAAAACTATAATTAATTTAGAATGAGCTTGTACATTATAGGCAAACAGTTAGGGATAGCAAAAACTCAGAAAAGGTCTGATTCAAGCCCATCAAGCTCAAGACAGGTCTACCACATTATTGTGCCAGAAAGAGCCAAGGACCTGCTTCTCAAGAGGTTTTCCATATCCATGGCAGAACTGGAAATACTACAAAAGCTGCAGCTTTCACAATAGCTGCATACACATAGCACAGTAACAACTTCAGCTGGCACTTTTAGATAAGCTTGCAGCAGAGACAGTCAATATTATGGCATTTCTCATTTTCAATCAGCAGCCGCAGTGTTTAGGCACAAAAAATGAATACTAGATTAAATAAAATTACATTTAACTTCAGGTTTCAACAGAAGTTTGGTTTGAATTTGGACTGAAGAAGTCCAATTCAGTCAGGCTTAGAATTTCTGCTTAATCCAAAATTGTTTGCCTAACCTTTCAAAATCGTTAGCAATAAAAGAGAAGAAATGTGTCTTAGAAAATACAACCTCTTATTTTATGAGCCTCTATTCCACTTAAATGTTGTCTAAAAATACACATTACAGAGGATAAAGTTGTACCTTTACTCAGGTGGGCAACTGCACTGATGTAATATTCAATTTTGTTTTTCTTTTGTTAATATTTTACCTTCTATTTCTCTTCAACATATAAAAGAAACAACAACAGCAATCTAAATTTCACACCACATCATGAAAGAAAGAAAACCAAAATTAGGTCAGCAGACTACAGTGCTATTGATGCACAGGCATAGTAATTTAATAATACCTTCCTTGTGAATTCAAAAGGAAAAATGTCTGCTTTTTATGACTACAAAATGACAATATTTAAAGAAATTCAAGACTAAGATAGAGGCACACAAAGATATAAAATAAAAAGGAAAGCTAGCATTCACTCTCCTAGGAGAAACATAGATGACCCTACCTTAAATAATTCAAACTCCTTCTTTGGCATCAAGAGCTATCAATCCACAAAGGATAATTGCAATTAAATACATACACATCCATTAGGATCAACCCTACCACCTCTAAGCAATTAAGCAATTAAGCAAAAAAAAACCAACCTCCAAGGGAAAACATTTTGCTGTATCTTTCAACTTTATCCTCACTTTAGGCTCTATGCAATACAGAAATCAGCCTCAGCTTTTACAAGAAATACAAAATTCTTGACATATTGGTGGAACATGCAGGTATTTTAGCCTGGCTGTGAACCTCCTCCTCCTTCACACACACACACGTGCACACTTCAAAAGAAAGTTTTGCTCCCAGGGAGCAGGTGGTACCTGGATGGCGCGGGTATATGCAGGCTCTGACCACCCTGGACCACCTTCTTGATTCCTCAGAGGGTCCAAAATGTTGTTTGGCACAAAGCCTGTGCTGCCACTTTTATTCTGAACCTTCCACCACTGCTTTCTGTCATCCAGAATCTGAAATAATTTGGTAAATTAATTAACTATTTCTTCTGACTTTCCTCAGGGCAGTACTCAGACTGCATAATTTCAAAATAAAACTACAGCTCTACCAGGTTCTGCAATTGCCAACAGATCTTACATGAGCATCCTTTAGAAACCCCTGTAGGCTTCCTTCATTATCACCATCATTAATTCTACATGGTCATAATGCACTTTTCAAAACGTGTCTCTCAAGAAAGGATAAGGAAGAAAAGTGTGTAATGAACTTCTGTCAACACAGACGTGCTGGACAAGACAGCATATGAAAATCAAGTACTTGTGCAGAGAGGCTGTCATCTCTACAGTCTTCATGCTGTTGACAAAAGCAGTAAATAACTACTAATAACCCAAGGAAAAGTGCATCATTTTAAGAGAGCACAAATTTGGAGAGAGAGCACTTCTGAGTAAACAGGGAACAGGAGCATGCTGGCCAGAAGAAGTCGGAAATCCACCTGCCTGCTGTGCAATCTCATACACAACATCTTCTCTCTTTGTTGCTCCCTCCCTTCCCAATGTGTCTAGCTTTCAGGGTACCAGCTCTTCCAGGGCAGGACAGTGTTTCACTATGCTATGCCCTGTGTGTACACAGACAGTGTTTACCAGAGCCCAGTACTTAAATACCACTAAAGGAAGGTTTTAAAAACACCAGAGAAGATGGAAGAAACACAGAAATATATTTCTAGTATGGGTCTGTATGGAATGAATTCATAAGTCAATGGAGAACCTCCATTTAACTTGTTTATGATGCAAAACAAATTTAATTGAACTTTCTATATTAAGAGAGGTAAATCAAACACATTGAAGTAACCATTAAGGACAGCCACAGTGTCCACAGAAAAGGTACCCTCAGCTCTAAGTAGTACCAGAAATTCATGGTTTCTCTTCGAAAAAGAAAAAAAATTACCTCTACAATCTCTTCTTTCACGACAGAAAGCTCACTGTTGTTTCTTGCCATGAATTCATACTTGCATTTGGCATATTTCTTGGTCTGTGCTTTACTGTGTGCTTCGTAGTTTCTGCAAAGTAAAGATCAGACTATGGTTCAGTGAGACATTCAAGCAAATAAAAAGATAAAATGCCCTCTTCCAATAATCTGCAAAGCATTTAAACAAAAATACCCAGCCTACCATACCATGATGTTGTTGTAGAACCATCTATTCATAACAAAAAAAAGAAAACCAAAGATGCAACTGAGCTCAAGAACTAGTAAACTCTATCAGTTCACTGCTTGCAAGATGTATGATAACAACTTAGATTAGCAGGCCCCATTGTTTTAAAATAAACATGCACCCTGTATTGGGTCTGTTTTCCTACAGTAGGTTAAACAACCATTTACCATCTAAACAAATGACTGTACTTAGTATATCATTTATATCTTGTGTTTTGTATGAAGCTGTGTTTCTAGTGTTCATCATAAATTGTTTAAAATACATATTAGACAAATTTTTGCCATCAGCACTAATGGAATTAAACTCTAAAAAACGTTCATCTACTGTAGAATGGTTTTCTTAATTGATGATAAGATACACTAACTTGATATTGTCAGACTTGATGGTATCAATTAAAAATGAAAAATAACTTCTTGGCAGTTACAAACAGGGTCCATTCATAGACTTTAGTAAATCTTTTGGCACTGCTTCCCTCAGTATTCTGCTGGAGAAACTGGCTGCTTATGGCTTGGATAGGGGTAAGCTTTGCTGGATAAAAAACTGGCTGGATGGCCGGGCCCAAAGAGTTATGGTAAATGGGAGCTAAATCCACTTGGTGGGCCAGTCACAAGTGGTACTCCCCAGGGCTCAGTACTGGGGCCTGCTCTCCTTAACATCTTTATCAATGATCTGGATGTGGAGATAGAGAGCACCCTCAGTAAGCTTGCAGATGACACCAAGTTAGGCAAGTGTGTTGATCTGCTTGAAGGTAGGGAGGCTCTACAGAGGTACTGGATGGGCAGGACTGATGGCTGGAGGCCAGTGGTATGAGGCTCAACAAGGCCAAGTGCCAGGTTCTGCGCTTGGGCCACAACAACCCCATGCAAGGCTACAAGCTTGGGGAAGAGTTGCTGTAAAGCTGCCCAGTAGAAAAGGACCTGGGGGTGTTGGTTGACAATTGGCTGAATATGAGCCAGCCATGTGCCCAGCTGTCCAAGAAGGCCAACAGCATCCTGGCTTGATCAGAAAGAGCATGGCCAGCAGGACTAGAAAAGTGATCATCCCCATGTACTTGGCACTGGTGAGGCCGCGTCTTGAATATTATGTTCAGTTTTGGGCCCCTCACTACAAGAAGAACATTGGGGTGCTGGTGTGTGTCCAGAGAAGGGCAACAAAGTCGGTGAAGGGCCTAGAGCACAAGTCTTATGAGCAGTGGCTGAAGGAACTGGGCCTAGAGAAAAGTAGGATCAGGGAAGACCTCATCACTCTCCACAGTGACGTGAAAGGAGGTAGTATCGAGCTGGGTGCCAGTCTCTTCTACCAAGTAACAAGCAATAGAACAAGAGGAAACTTCCTTGAGTTGCACCAGGAGATGTTAGGTTTGAAAATTAGGAAAAATTTCTTCACAGAAAGGGTTGTAACGCACTGGAACAGGCTGCATGGGAATTGGTGGAGTCACCAACATGGTTTAGTGGTGATCTGGAAGTGCTGGGTTAGTGGTTGGACTTTATGATCTTGCTGGTCTCTTCCAACTGAAATGATTCTATGACTGTAGAACAAGGCATACCACTGTTTAAATCTGTGTTTTTCTGTTTCATGAGGAATGCCTTTGAGTAAGAAGCTACCAATTTTTTTGATGTTGTACCTCTTCAAGTTGAGATGCATCCCCAGTCCCCTCAAAACAAGTCCAAAAGAAACAGCAACATTATTCACTTATTGCAAATCCCACCCAACAACTTAAATCCATACCAGGTAGTAAAGTTAAAAAAACAAAAAAACCAAAACAAAACACAAACAAAAATACCCACAATAAACAAAAACCCAAACAGATAATGAAAACATGAAGCAATCAATGGTTTGGAATGTGGCACAAAACATCACAGCACAGGGCTTTGAATGCAGATGGTTGCTGATGTTGGTGCTGTGTCACCGTGGGTCCCAGGTGTGCCTGAGCAATCTAACAGTTGCCTAGCTATTGCATGGCTGTGGAGAACTGTCTCACTTGAATTGAAGAGCAGAGGAAAGAGTCATATTTAGATTGAAAGATTATTTTGAAAGAAAAACAAATCACTAAGTGTTTAAGGAGAGAGTGAAATACACGGGATGAACCCCAGCCTGCAGAATAACTGTCTGGGGTTGAAAGATGTGTAAGTAACCAAAATTTTTTCTGCCACCCACTCAAAATTTATATAATTTGAACTTATTTCTAGCTGGCTCAGGGATATAACTAGTGTACATCTGGAGGTATTTTTACTTTTAGATGACCTTTCCAAACTTATTTCACTGTGTCTTCCTACTTTGTCTGCACCTAACTACTCTAACCCCTTCAGAAAAAAAAAAACTCAGGGAGAATTTTTAAAAAATGCTTACATTTCAGTTTAACTCTGTTGCAATCAACAGCAGCATCCTCAGAACATGGGCCATGAGCTCCTGTCAGGCACTTATATGTTTCAAGAACCAATTAACAAATGGAAGGTTGTGTCAAGTTGACTGGTTCTGAGACAAGAACTCAAAAAGTAACCATATTTTAGAAAATGATTAAGAGATGACTACTACTTCTGTTGCAATTATGAAGAATAAATCTGAAGTTCAGGAAAAGAGTCGAATATTCAGTCTGCACACCACATGGGAATTTGTCTGCAAGCAGATTAAGAACAGGATCTTTTAGCACATAGGATTGTATCAGTGCTGTTTTAACCAGCAACCTGATCTCAACAACTTGAACATTTTCCATGGCACAAAAGACAATATACTGTTCAGATGGTGTATATGGAATATGGTTTGCATATGGGGGGAGCAATGCCAACACTGCTGTAGCTATTTACTTCCACAGCTTCTGCTAGTGTAAATTCTCCCCACAGACAAGGCAGAGACTCCAAGCATCACTGTGCTTGATTTTGTCAAGCTGTTTGGATTTAGGCTAAAACGAAGGGGATGAAAGAGGATGTGCAAAAAGACACTGTCTGCTATGCAAACATAGCACTTTCTGTAACATTTGAAAGAGAATGGAAGAAATTAGGAGCTACTATTATGAAAGTGGGTATTTATGTACCAGCCCAGAAAACAAAACACAGGAGACTATGGAGCACTAAGTGAGCAGCTAAACAAATCAAACAATCATTCAAAACAAGGACAGGTAAATCTCAGAGAAGACTTGTCATTCTTCGTAGTTCTAAAAAGAGTAAAGAGTACATTTAAAAACATGAAACAAAGCAAAAATAAAAATTGAACCCAAACAGGAGGATTCTGTGTTCTCAGTTGGGTTGCAATTCCTCTATATGATTTTTGACAGAAGCATCAATTTAACAGCATACATAGAGAGGGTAGCTCATAGAAAACATAGTAAGAGTCTTAATGACTTAGAGAAGCAAGAACACAACACCCACTGCTAACCAGAATCACCTCCTCATAGAAATAACGAGCTGCTGTGGACACAGCCAGAGGCTTTTACAGAAAGCACCACCCCAGCAGGAAGGAGTTGGGACAGTTATCCACAGCACCACGGCCGCCGCTGAGTCAGTGTTACCTATCTACATGTCGGCTAACAGTCTGCTTAAAGGCAGCAACAGCTGCCCCCTGGTCCAGCAGAGGCCCTCTCTTGTAAACTGTGTTACTGAATGCATACCCATCAGCCGGAGGGTAGTCGGGAACACTGGGAGCCTGGAAGACAGAATAAAGAAACAAAGCCACCAAGAGGATTAGTGTCATCAGCAGCACCACATAGTTCTCTGAATCCAGCACCCCTAGGGTCCCCTGTCAGCATCCTCAGGTGCTCCCAGTTCTGCTATGAAAAGTTAATAACTTCTGCATTTCAAATACGTAAACAGGGAGATCAAAAGGATAAGAATAAAGGATTTCTATCCTGAGTCAGCCCACGGCATTAATATTGCAGTGGATATTCTTTAGAAAAACAGTTCTGCAGGGCAAGGTCCACATCATCTCTCAGATATCACTACAGCAACAAAACTTACAAACAATGACTGAGTGGCTTTTAAAAAAACTGCACTGAGAAACCACTTTGAGCTTTTGTTCTAGACGAACACTTAAAGCCAGAAAACTCAAGGTAGCTAACAGTAGGTCTGTATAAGAAATAAAACCTCTCAAGTGCAATTACCACTCTATTGCAGGATTACAATATCAAGGGGCTTATTTGTCACCCTTTCACTGTACATGACTGAAGTCAAAGAAGAAATGCAAAAGGGAATGTGACAGTCAGTGTAATTTTAAGGATTTTAATTTAGGAAAGCAATGTGACATTGCACATTTCAGATCTTTTCCTTATACCACCATTCAGTTGCACAAGTTAGAACAGCTCACATTCATCAGAAATGGTCAAAACTCTAACCCGGCCTTTGGGCTGGTTTTTATTTCAGTTTTCTTTTCCTTTGGCACCCAGAAACACTCGTCTATGTGGCTTATAAGAAAAAATTGAAACCACAAAAAAATCTCCATACATATCATCCACCTTACAGCAAAAGACACCCAGGAAGCAAGAACTCATTTTACTTCAGAGTAAAAAAGAGAGACGAGCACTTAAATTCTCATGTTATTTTTACAAAACAACTCATTAAACAAACTGTTAGAGCAGGCTTCTGAAATAATAATTATTCTGGTATCACCCATTCCAGGGTGGCTCCTTTGCTGCAGAAAAACAGCATCCTGCACTCGTGCAGCTTTTTCCAGCTGAGTACCTACAGCACTTCACAGCTATTAAGCAGCTCAGTGCTTTCTCCTCTGGGACATGCTGGAGGAGGCACTGCAGCAGGGAGTCAAGGTACTGAGGTTAAATGTGTTGCCCAGGACCATGTGGAAATCAGAAACAGGGATGAAACTAAGGTCTGACATCCCAAGGTGACAGGCACATAAACACCTTCAAGTGAACTGGGAGATAGATATATGTGTGTGTATATATATATATATAAAATTTATTTATTTTGTCTTTTGAAGCATAAGACTAAGAGGCTAAGTTGGCACAAACTAACAATCCAGCCAGCCTTACCAATGTGGAAAAGAATGAAATCAACTCCCTGAAACACAAGCAAGCAAAATACCTCAATGTATTCTACCCGTTCAATTTCATTTCCATTTATTATCTGTATAAACAATAAAAAATTTTGACCACCTTCAGAAGAAAATAATAATAATGAATGCTCCTCTTTTTTCAATACTATTTTGTCTTTTATTGTTACTATTATTCTTAAGAAGGAGCACAATGCAAACAAAAAAAACCTGCATGGAAGCACAGAGCAACAGTGAAACATGGAGACGATGTTTGATGAGACATTTGGGGAAGATGACTAGGGAAGGGGGTGACAGCAATGACAACAGCTACAATTCACAATACTGTGCCCTTTAACATTACTAAATGCTTCTTTGCTCACAATGAACTAGTGGCAATAACTTAAGTTTATGGCACATTTATTGTTGTATATCTTGTTAGGCATAAAGCCAAAGAGTGTTTTAAGTAATCAAACGTATGTACAACATCCTCCTCCCTTGCTTAGCAGACTTTTTACCCAACTTGTTCATCTCTGTAGCTGAGTAGACTTTTTTTTTTGACCCATGAGGATTTTAATCCAAACTAAGTTTTATTGTAACAAGCTTTTGCTGGGGAAAATTTGTTCTCTCCAATAAGAGAATTGCTCTGCAAGAGAACACTATTCCAGAACATCCAGTAATTCTTCCTTTGAATCTTCTTCCATATGTTCATTTCTTCAATAACAGATATATATATATATGTTAAAATTAAGATAAAATCCAGTACCATTGTGTTAAGATGTAGTCCAAATATAGCACTGGTTTAGATTGCTTGAGGAATATAGGGAAGACTATGGATTGAACCTAGAAAATTCTTAGGTGCACTTCCATATCATAGCTGCTAGCAGGGGACCTTGCACTAGCTAACACTTTATTTAGCACATAGAAAAAAAAAAATTATAAATTCTAAATTAAAGCTCATGTCGTCCCAACAACAAAAAGCTTCCAAATTGAAAACTTCTATATGTTTAAAAAGGCTAAAGCCTTTTTTTTTTTTTTTAAATTATAAAGCAACAAAATCCACACCTATTCTTAAAGTTTTCACAAAAATCAAAGTATGTTTTATGACCAATTCTACTGAAAAAAGTTATGGAGTAGAAACTTGGTTGATAAACAAAGAGGCTGACTATAAAGTTTGTCAGAAAACACTCTAGTTTCTCTGATGGCTTTAGATGGTGGTGCATGTTTCCATTCTCTAAATAGAATTGCTAAAAATTTTGCTAAATTTATCACATATCTTGGGAGAAGAGGATGGGAAAATGTTCCTATCCAATAATCCTTCTAATTGGCAGCTGTTTTTCAGAAGTCAGCCTAAATTACCTGACATGGTATTACTCTAATAGCACTTTTGAATACTTTCTTGCAATACAGTGAAAGTATTAAGAAATCCATGAAAGAAATGTTAAATTCCATATTTGTGAAGAAGCAGCTGAAATCCAAAATTCCCTAAAAAGTGGTGGGTTTTTTTCTTTTTGTCTGTGTGCCTGTACATGGACACACATTTCAGAATACTCAGTTCAAATTCTGCCTGAAGTATGTATGACCAAAATCAATGGAATCTAAAAACACAAGCCAAGAATCAAACAATCTTAGGGGCTTGGACTCTCCTCCCAATGGAGTCAGGGAAGTGCACCAAATTCAAGGAGTGCAATAGGGAAAAATCTTATATTTGTCCTAATTGCATTTTTGGTGGTGGTATTCAGTTTCACATAACTTTTTTATATATA
>NW_008602579.1:794-1130 GCF_000691845.1 Merops nubicus | reverse complement strand
TCCAGGGAACTACAGGCCTGTCAGTCTAACCTCAGTGCCAGGGAACATTATGGAACAGATCATCTTGAATGCCATCATGCAGCACACACAGGACAACTAGGTGATCAGGCTCAATTTCCATGGGTTCATGAAAGGTAGATCTTGCTTTGACTATCCTGATCTCATTCTATGACAAGGTGACCCACCTAGTAGATGAGGAAAAGGCTGTGAATGTTTGTTTTTTTTTTTTTTTAATCTGGACTTTAGCAAGCTTTTGACACCATTTCCTACAGCATTCTCCTGGAGAAACTGGCTGCTCATGGTTTGCTGCATAAAATATTGTCTGGATGGGCCGGT
>NW_008602579.1:0-324 GCF_000691845.1 Merops nubicus | reverse complement strand
CACCTGAAACCATGCATTCAGTTTTGGGCTTTTCACTGCGAGAGTGACATTGAGGTGCCTGAGCAGGTCCAACAGGCTGCCTGGGGAAGTGGTGAAGTCACCATCCCTGGAGGTATTTAAAAGACATGTAGAGGTGGCACTTGGGGACATGGCTTAGTGGTGAGCTGGCAGTGCTGAGTTAAGGGCTGGACTTGATCTTGAAGGTCTCTCCCAACCAAAACAATTTAATGAATCTGCAACCTTCCTGCACCTCCAGGGCTCAGCTACTGACCAGAAGCTGCCTGTAACTGGCCCTAGTATGAATCACAGAATGTTAGGGGCTGG
>NW_008602578.1:0-2202 GCF_000691845.1 Merops nubicus | reverse complement strand
GAGCAGAGCCCAGCTCCAACCTAGAGCCAAATCTCTTTGCACCACAGTGAGGGGAGCTCTGCAGGGGGAGGAGCACGGTGCTCAGTGCTGATCTGCCCCAAACCAGCCAGATAATGTCCTTCCAAAGGATGATCTTCTTGGAGAATAAATAGGCCCTTTAAACACAGAGTGCTCAGAGGAGGCATCATCAGAACGATCTAGTTCTCCTTCCTCCTTTGATTTTGAGATTAAATATATTAAATTCTGGGTAATTTCCGATTAGGAATTTCCCATCTCTGAAAAAAAGCAGCTCAGGCACCAATGGCCAAGGAGAAGAGGAAGGAAAATGGAAACCCACAACAGCAGAAAGGCTCCTCTGCCCCCATTGTGAGAACATACACGCTCTGATTTTCCTCCTTTCCCTTTTTTTTGGAGGTTGGAGCAGTTGCCTAAGCTAAGCAGAACAGGGGGAAGGAGACCAAGCTCTGGGCTGGGCTTTGTTCTCCAGCCTGGTTTCCAAAGAAGAGCTAGGAAAGTGGATGCTGGGCTCCTCACGGACCCCTCTGGGTGATAGCAGAGGGCTTGGCAGAGCCACTGTCCCTCCAGGGGACAGGAGACATTGCTGGCTCTGCACTTGCTGAAGCCAACCCTCCTCCTCCTCCTCCTCCTCCTCCTCTTCCTTCTCCCATGCATCCACTCGGGCACGTTAGCCACGCCTGAGCAGCTCCAGCAAACGCTGCCTACGCCTCCTCTGCAAATGCCCATCAGAGAGCCAAGGCATCTGCTGCTGGTGCTGGGGGATGGCTCCCCTGAGACAGCCTCCACCACCCTGGGACGTGCCAGCAGCAGCCTGCATCTCAGAGAAGGTACTTGAGGTTCTCCTCAACCAGCTCCATCAAAAAGAGTCCTTCTTGCTTGGGCACCAGCGTTGCTGCTGCCTGCAGACCCCAGCTCCAGAGGGAGGGTCTCTTTTATCTGCTCTAAATCCCCCTGTTGCCCATCTTCTCGTTCTGCTAGGAGACCCAAACGAGGGAGGGTTTATTTGGTAGATCTTGCCCTGGAATATTCTCATCAGCGTTATGGAGATCAAGCTGCGTTGCTTGATCGAGGTGTTTGTTTTGGGAGAGAGCAATGTTTTGTTTAAGCTGTCCAAAAACAAGCAGAGAGGACAAGTCGGAGCAAAAATGTCTCATGGGAGTGGAACCATGTCGTGGAACCATGTCGTGGAACCAGATCATGGAACCAGATCATGGAACCACCCACTCCTCCCCAAGAGGTCTGGATAGAAAGCTCATAGGCACTGCCAAGCAAACCCAAAGTAGAAAGTCTCCATCAGCTCCCCCAACCATCATACAGCCTCTAGAAAAATCACACGTTTGATCAGTGCAGGCTGATAAACTCCAACACCTGTAGACCAAGAGTTGACCTGTACAGGTAGAGAGCAAGGTGTCCAGGGCACTGGTTGGTACTGGGAATGCTCCACTTGGGATACCAGCCCAGAGAACCACCCCATAGATCCTGCCCTGGAGCATCTTGGTGGTGGCTCAACAGCAATGACAACCTGAAAAGGCTCTTCAGTGTTTCAGGAGCCCCACCAGCAGAAAGCCAGGGGTTGAAGATGACCACTGAGCTTCAGCATCCCCTTCACAGCATCCCACGACACGCCAGAGCGTGGCCCAGATTCCTGACGTGGTTGGCAGACCTTCACATGGGGGGATTAACCTCTTGGCCAGACAGTCCATCCCTCGAGACAACATTTCCCCCTGGGAGGGAGGAAATTAACCCCCTCTGAGCTCTCCATCCCTTCCCCAAAACTCAGCCTGGCATTTGCTGCCCCGTGGAAAACGAAAGATGGGGTCGATGGAGAGAATAAAGCATTGAAAGCCAAGCAAGAAGCTGCTCTCCTGACGTTTCCTGCTGTCCCACTGGCTTTCCCAAGGAGCATTGCCTGTCTGTGAGCAGGAGCTTTCTCCCCACTCATCTCCTGGGGGCTTGATCCTGCCATTAAGATCTAATCCGTTGAGTTTTAGTGGCTGGGAAGCACCACGAGGCAGCCAGCTCAGGATTATGACGACAACACAGTCTGGCCAGGTCAGGACAGGGATGGGAGGGGGGAAAAATAACCCCACTCTTGAGCAGAAAACCCAAGTCAAATGTTCCCTCAAAAGCCAGGCTCCAAATGGAAATGCCTCAACCTTTGACTGTCAGAAGATGGGGCTGTGG
>NW_008602577.1:0-298 GCF_000691845.1 Merops nubicus | reverse complement strand
GAAATCTATTCACAGGGAGCATCTTTCCATAAAACAACAGTTGCTGCTCAAAGCAAACCAGTTTTCCAAGTCCCAGCTGCAGCAGGCATGGAGCCTGCAGAGAAGCACCCTACAAATCCTTCAGTGTGAGATTCTGATGACATACTGAGGACGTTCAGGGTAACTCAGAGTAAAGATGCATGGGCAGATCAGGGGAAGTGCTTTCATAGCAGAGGGGAGCTTTTGATGTGCAAGAAGTGGGAGAAGTAGTGGGAGAGAAGACAAATGGAAAGAGAAGCCCCAGAATGAAAAAAAAAAA
>NW_008602576.1:0-4257 GCF_000691845.1 Merops nubicus | reverse complement strand
TCTTCCAGTTTAACTCATTGTCCCCTCCCTGCAGGATCTTGCACTTGGTCTTGTTGAATCTCATGAATCATTTGATCATATCACAGCATCATTTTGGTTGGAAGAGACCTTTAAGAGGACCAAGTCCAACCCTTCCCCCATCCCTGCCAGGTCCCCACTGCCCCGTGTCCCTCACACCACATCTCCAGGGCTTGGAAACCCCTCCAGGGGTGGGGACTCCACCACTGGCCTCAGCCAGAAGGACTTCAGATGAATGGGAGGCAAAATGAGATGATCAATGTGTCAGTGAGGGAGGGACAGAAGAGGTGAAAGGAAGAGGAACTACAAACCAGGGCAGGAGGGAGAGGTTTGGTTCCACCCAGGTATCTCCCAGCACCTTTTGGAACAAGGGAGATACCAACAACTCTAGAACTGAAGAAGAAATTAGAGAACATCTCTTCTGCTGGGTCTCCAAAAGTCAATTCAAGGTAAGAACCCATCAGCTGTGCAAAATCTGAGGAAGGAGGGACTGACCCCAGCTCTGCAGAAGAAGGTGAGAGGATGAGAGCAAGGATCAGATCCTGCTGTCCTGAAGAAGGTGGAGACACAGAAAGGGGGAGGGGGGGGAAGAGCTGGGATTGGAGAGTGCTGACTAAAGGCTGAGAAATCAGCAGTGGAGAGGAATCTTGAAAGCAGAGCCTGCCAATAAAGCACCTGAGAGAGGGAGTTTAGCCCAGAAATGGGCAATAAAAGGCACTTCATCACGCTGCAGAGAGGGGAAAATGCTGATGCAGAAGGAAATGCCTCTAAATCTTCTTCTCCTGTCCTCTGCAGGCAGCAGCTCAAGTCACAGGCTGAAGTCCCAGCATGCCAGATTTAGATCACGAGCCAGGAGAAACTTTCTGATGGTCAGGAAAGCTCCAAAGAGGCACATCCTGCACCCCCCAGTCCCTGGGGTTTCCCTTCTTACCTTGCAAACAAAGCAGAAACATCCAGGAGGTGTCAAACCCACCCTTGAGAAGCTCCACGGGCAGGTTCTACC
Organism: Merops nubicus; assembly: GCF_000691845.1. Taxonomy (NCBI): domain Eukaryota; kingdom Metazoa; phylum Chordata; class Aves; order Coraciiformes; family Meropidae; genus Merops; species Merops nubicus. The sequence continues at coordinate 3,236 of NW_008602576.1, read as the reverse complement.
CCCTCAGATAGCAAACGCTGCTTTCATTTCCAAAAAGCAAGTGGGTTTTTCAGCTCCTCTTCCATTCCAGCTCTTGAAAGGTCCTAGAAGGAGCTACTGGAGTGCTGGGTTTGCAATATGAGAAGGAAAATCAGGGGGATAGGAGAACATAACAGCAAACTGAGGAGAAGACATCCTGCTGAGGGCAGCCACACACTTAGGAAGCCACTCTGGTGGGACCTTCAGGGCAACAGTGCTCTGAAAAGGCAACTACAAGAGGATGCAGGAGCAAAGGTGCTGCCCAGAGTCATTTAGGTCAGAAAAGACCTTTAAGATTGAAGCCAACCCTTCCCCCATCCCTGCCAGGTCCCCACTGCCCCGTGTCCCTCACATCTCCAGGGCTTGGAAACCCCTCCAGGGATACAAGGTGGACGTGGCCAACATCCTTCTCTCTTTGCTAGGAGCTGGGATTCTCCAAGGAGGTCCTAGGGACAGACCCTTGGACATTCCATGAGAGGAAGGGACTCTCCAGGATGGAAATCCATCAGTGTATCACAGAATCACAGACTGGGTTGGGTCGGAAGGGACCTTTCAAGGTCATCTGCTCCAACCCCTGCAGCTAGAGCAGGGTGCTCAGAGCTCCATCCAACCTCCCCTGGGATGGTTCCAGGGATGGGGCAGTGACCACCTCTCTGGGCAGCCTGGCCCAGGGGCTCACCACCCTCAGGGTCAAACATTTCTTCCTTCTCTCCAGTCTAAATCTCCCTCTTTTAGTTTCAAATCATCCCCCCTTGTCCTGTCCCAACAGGTCCTGCTCAAAAGTCCATCCCCAGCTTTCTTCTAGGCCCCCTTGGAGGACTGAAAGGCTGCAAGAAGGGGTCTAGGCCCCCTTGAAGGACTGAAAGGCTGCAAGAAGGGTTCTCCACAGTCTTCTTGTCTTCAGGTCAAATGGTTTGGGGGAAGAGAGGGTGGAATGAAGAGCATCATATTATTTCATGGACTGAAAGGCTGCAAGAAGGGGTCTCCACAGTCTTCTTGTCTTCAGGTCAAATGGTTTGGGGGAGAGAGGGTGGAATGAAGAGGCTCATATGAAAGGTTTATTTCATCAAGCTGCAGGCAGTAGCTCCACACAGTGTCCCAACTAGAGGTGGGAATTCCCCCTCACCTTCTTCCAGGCCTTCCCACCACAAAACGCTGCTGCCCACATCATCTCCCTGGGGAGAACCTCTCGAGAAGGACCTTGGCTTGCTCAGAAACCAGGTCAGATTTTGGCCTTTAACACCCCAACCCTCCTGGAAAGCTCCTGCCACTCGTTCCTGGGGGAGGGATGGGAGGTCGAGAAGGACACGACTCCTTTTTGTCCCATCTTTCTGACTTCTAGAAGCATCTCCAAGTTCAACAGCCAGTTGTTGGCTACCGTGCAAGACAAGGAGAGGGAGGAATTCAAATCAGTCACAATTTACTGGCAAACATCCCCAATAAAACACACAACAAACCCCAGGGAACAGAGATTGTCATTTTTTTTTCCCCTTAACTAATCGTGCTCTGAAGCCATTAGTTGGTTGCTATAAAAGCTCCTTTCTGGTAATTCACTGCTACCATTTTTTTAATAGTTCTATAAAAGGAAATGAATTGCTGGAATAAAACCAGCTGTATTTTTTTTTCTTCATGTCTCTGAAAGGCTCATAGCTCAACCAGCTTTTTTTGGGGAAGGTCTGAGTGTCACCTGGTTGCTCCAGCTTTTGATGTTGGGGCTTTTCCTCCCAAGGTCCCAAGGAAATGGAAGTTTCTTGCTTCAGAGTTTGGTTTGTCAGATGTTCTTGCTGCAGATGAGTCCTCCCCAAAGGGTTGTCCCTTGCACCAATCCATCCAAGCAGACAAAACTCACCATGATTGGTTACCCCCCCCTCAGAGGGGAATTTGAGGAAGGGGTTCCACCAAGGTCCATCTCAAGATCATCTTTACAGGGATCTGCACCAACTGGGCACTGGGCTCCACCCAAAGAAGCGTGGCCAGCAGATCAAGGGAGGTGATTCTGCCCCTTCCACGCTGAGGAGACCTCACCTGGAGTGCTGGGGCCAGCTCTGGAGCCTTCAACACAAGAGGGACGTGGGTCTGTTGGAGTGGAGCCAGAGGAGGCCACAGCAAGGATCAGAGGGCTGGAGAACCTCTCCTATGAGGACAAGCTGAGAGAGTTGGGGTTGTTCTGCCTGGAGAAGGCTCCAGAGAGACCTTCTGGTGGCCTTCCAGTAGAGGAGAGTTGAGCAAGGACTGGCTACAAGGGTGTGGAGTGATAGGATGAGGAGCAGTGGTTTGAAACTAGAGAAGATTTAGGTTAGACATCAGGAGGAAGTTCTTGGGTGAAGTTCTTGGGTCATGAGGGTGGTGGGACACTGGCCCAGGCTGCCCAGAGAGCTGGTGGAGGCCCCATCCATGGAGACATCCAAGGTCAAGCTTGATGGGGCTCTGAGCAACCCACTCTAGTTGGGGATGTCCCTCCAGGGGGTTGGACTAGGTGACCTTGAAAGGTCCCTTCCCACCCAAACCCTTCTAGGATTCTCCTGAAACAATATTTTAATTGGGTGCCAGAGCAGCTGAAGAAGAAAAAGAAGGTGGGAAGCTTAGAGACACAAACCCAGCTTGGCTGGAGTATGGCCTCTGAATTTTGAAGCCCTTCCCTATCCCCTTTCCTCTTGTCCATGCTGCATTTCAACACATCTCTGTACTGCCTGGGTCTCACCTCCACCTCTTTTGGGGCAGGATGTTCATCTTCCCTCCCCCCAAAAATATCTGTTAAATTATCATAAATAATCCCCAGCATGGAAAGGACCTCAGGAGATCATCTCCTCCAACCCCTCTGCTCCAGCAAGGTCAGGAGATCAAGAAATGAAGAGGAAATGAAGAGGAAATAAAGAAATAAAAGGCACGAAGCTGTTCCCTCACCCTACTGAAGGCTGGTGTGAATCACAGACCCCTGTGAAGAGCAAGGACCTAAAAGTTGTATAAAAGAGGGAGAAAAACTGATTTTTCTGGGTGAGTTTAGTGCCAGCAATAAAGGACTCCCTGGAGAACCTCACCCAGCAGAGCTTCCAGCTACAGGGTTGGGAGCAAAACCAACCCAACAGCCAGATTAACCTTCCATGGAGGGGAAAACCCCCCACGGGAGGGGGAAAAAAAACCCCCATGGGAGAGGGGGGAAAAAAAACCCCCACAGGAGGGGGGAGAAAAACCCCAGGAAGGGGGGAAAAAAACCCCCA